>NW_019154103.1:33468349-33676927 GCF_002288905.1 Enhydra lutris kenyoni
AGCTATCTAGCTGATCTCCCGCTACCTGAAGTAGTCTCAGCCTGCTACTTCTCCGCCATCTTGACTCCTCCCTCCTACTTTTCTTTAATGTTAACCAAAGCAAGTAGAACCTTCACCTCAATCAAATGTCTTCCCATGTCTTTGTTGCCTTACAGTATCTGAAGTCTCTATTAGGATTTTAATCAATCTATATTTTTAAACCTGTGCATAGGTCTTTTGCTGTTTTTCAGTGCTTTTCTTCTTCTACCTTTGAAGTAATCCTTTTCAGTTGTTTGAGATGTGAGGTGTTTTTTTTTTAAAACATGCTATTTTATAAGGAATCTTATTTAGACATTACACAAAACACGAGTTATAATAACTTGCAGGTGCTGAAGAAAAGAAAATACAGAAGCCACAGTGGGTATATATTTATATTTCTAACATCCTGCACCAAAATCTGTGGTTGAGATGAGAATAATGAAACAGGCTCATTTGCAGTGAATTCTATTCCCATCTAACCATAAATGCATAACCTAAGTCATGTTGGGTGGGTATAAGCAGTTGGTCTTAGCAACAGCACAAGGGATGGTGACTTTGCATAATTACCTCCATGATGTCACCCTCAGAGTTATATTGTGTCTAAAACTGGTTGACTTTCAGGAACCTTCTATATTTTTATCATGTTTGGATTTATTTAAGTTCCTTTAAAATTTATGTTTTCATATTATATATTATCAGCCACAGATTATTAAAGAAATAAAATGCTGCTTTACAAGTTTGTGTATATGGTGTGTAATAAACGAAGATGTGGAGCAAGTGCTCTTATTATTTTAATGGTACAAATAAGACGATAACTTTAGAAAAATAAGTATTTTTTTTTCTTTCCCTAATAATATAGTATTAAAAGTCTGTTTCCTTCCTTAGCCTTTTGATAATTATGCATTTGGATCATTAAAATATATTTGAAATATCTCTTATAATTGATTTTTGTGGAATTTAATACTTAAATGCAGCTACGTACCTACCTTTAAATTTGGCCATTAACGACCTACAGGCTTCCTATATCTGAAATAATTTTAAATTAGAAGAGCTCACAGAGCAAGGGTTTGATTTTTGTTGAAGTCAATATGGCTAATATTCAGAGGACTAGAACCACTGATTTCTCTTTGAAAGACAGTAAAAGAGACTTCATTGCCACCACATTTAGTGTTTCCTGCCATAAAAATGTATGGAGAAATGCCATGTGCCACACAGTGTTCTGGATTCTGGGACAGTCGGAGGACTAAGATGCCAGTCCTTGATGACTGACACAATACTTCAGCTCCTGTTGAGTGGGCTTCCCTGGGGAAATACTTACTTCAAGGTTTTTAGACCTTTTAACTTAAATACTATGCATATGGAAGATTAGGTTATGTTAGATGTCCTTGTGTTGTTGTTTAAATTTTCTTAAATGACTTACTTTCTTGAAAGTGGTGGAAAGCTTGTATTTATACACTTATTCACTCACCAATTCATTCACTGGTGTTAGAACAAATACATATAGGATGTGCTCAGTTGTTTTGAAGTCATGAATGGTTGCCCTTTACACTCTAGTAGGAAAATTAAGAACTACATAGATGACTTACGGGCTTTTAAAACTACAAATCTCATGATGTTAAAGGTGTAATTTATAATCAGTAAATTTGAGTAACAAAAAACCCGAATTTCTTCACATTTAGTTTTACACAATACCTTCTAGTTATCACATACATGCATGATTTTAAATAGCATGGGCATTTTTTGTATTCCTTTTTTACTTGGCATACTTGAGATATTAAATTACAAGGAGCGACTTCAAAGATTCAGGATGCCGCAAATATGCTCCCTTTTTTATTTTCACCTTATGGTTTCCAGGGTCATGATTGAGATCTGTATCCTTCAGGTTCAAAAGCAAGATGGTGATATCTGATGAATACTAGCACTAAGCTACAGAGATACACAAGCTGGCGCACATTGTTCTGTATTTTGTTGCAAATATTGCTAATTCATAGTGTTTTGGAGAGAATGCAGTGAGGCTGAAGAGCATGTATCTGCATGATATTGAATGTGCCCTGTGGCAGAGTCCCTTGGTGCTTGAGTTTCGTATCCCCAAACTAGAGGTTTTTCTTCCTTTTTTTTTTTTTCAAAGCAGGTTGCATTCCTCATGAGCAAATTTTAAAAAGTCAAGCTATAATTATTATAACTAATTACGAAATTGCTGCAGATGCTGCTAAGCTATGTTCAGTGCATGAAACTGCTATATTTTTCACTTTGAATACAAAGCGATAAAAAGCTGATTGTAGTACAGCTCTGATATCTATACAGGGAAGTAATCCTTCAAATAAAACATTAAGAGGCAAATTTCATGTTGGAAATTTGTGACTTTGAATGTCTGCACAGATTTAAATTTCAAATTAAAAACATATTGCCAGCTGCTGTGGTTTAGTAGGGCTTATTTGCAGTTGTTCTCGCTTTTAAATTTAACTCTTCATGATAATTCTCCCAGATTGGCTTTCCCCCTGTATCTTCCTTTTAAGACTTTAAAATAGAAAAGGAAGCCAGAATATCTGCAGATGAGTGGAACTGTGTGAAAGGGAGGCAGTTACAGTAGGGACGTCCAACAATAAACATCTTTGAAAGTATGACTCTTTTCCAGGCCCCTACATATTCAACAGATTTGTCATTTAGATGCACCACCATGCTCACTTCCCAATCTGAAATTGTCAGTATACTATTACTATAAAGCTGAAAGTGAAGCATATAGAATTTTGGTTTAATGTAAGTTCAAGAACTTTAGACTTAAAATGATTACTTAAAATTTTAACAGTTTATCCTTCAGCCTCCTTGGTGTCACTGAAAACCATAATTGATGGTGGTGTGCAAGATGAGATCATCCCAGGTCTGTTTCAGTAAAGGCTGTCCCCATGATAAGGCACATGCATTTTAGAGAAGCACTTAACGAAGCTATCATGGAGTTATGGAACACATGGAAAGAGTACTGTCTTTATTTGCCCTTTAATTCCAAAGTATATCTTGGAAATTATTCCTGGGAGAAGTTTACGATATTCTAAAATATTCAGATGCTGGGCTTCTCTTTCTTCTTTCAACTGTTGTCTGCTTGTTAAGGGGACAGGAGGAGCTAAGGACAACTCCGGTTGTTTTTTTGTTTGTTTGGTCATAGGGTTTAAGAAAATAGATTGAAGAACACAACTAAAATTAAGAGTTTTGGATTATCTGTGAATTCTAAATCTGTTACCAGTCTTCATTTACTATATAGTTGACCACAGTGACTTCCTTCGCATAGGAATTGTTTATTGTATTTTTGTATTATGTGTATCGTGAAAAGGTTTCCCCTGTCTAGTCAACAAACACATTTATCACCTCACATATTTACATTCTTTTTTTAAGAGAGAACATTTAAGTTCTACTCTCTTAGCAAATTTTAATTATATAATACAGTACTATCAACTATAGTCAACATATTATACATTAGCTCCTCAGTGTTGCTCATCTTACAGCTGAAAGTTTGTATCCTTCTATCAACCTTTCCTTATTCTGCTGTTCCCTAGCCTCTGGCAACCATATTTGTATTCTGTTTCTGTGAGTTTGACTTTTTATTATTATTATTTTTTAAATTAAAGATTCCACATATACATGCAACACTTGTCCTTTTTAGTCTGATTTACTTCACTTTTAATGATTTCACTAATTAAATAATATCAATAATCAATAATGGTATGGCCTCAAATGTGTTATTACTTGGGAAGATAAAACTTGGGGCACCTGGGTTGCTCAGTTGGTTAAGCATCTGCCTTCAGCTTGGGTCATGATCCCGGGGTCCTGGGATTGAGCCCCACATCAGGCTCCTTGCTCAGCAGGGAACTTGCTTCTCCCTCTGCCTGCCTCTCCCCTTGCTTGTGCTCTCTCTCTCTCTGACAAATAAATGGGTAAAATCTTAAAAAAAAAAAATGCTGAAACTCATATAAATTTCTTATATTAATAATTAACCTGCTAAAAACAAAACAAGTAACAGCCCACACACCTTCCTGTAGAAAATTAGCAGCTTTTTTGGCACCCTTTCAGTGTCCCACCTCCACCCCTGTGGGTTTGTCAAATATCAATATGTGTGTGTTCATTGGCTATGATGGGGAAAGAAGCATCTGTCAGCTCAACATAAACTTCCTTTATAGGAAGTTAAACTTCCCTTTAGGAAATGTAAGGGAATGTTTAAGTCTAGTGATGACAATTCTGTTAAAACCACCCTGATAGTCCATCCCTCAGGAAAATAGTCAGGAAAGTTTCTATGGATAGTCTTCATAGCTATCCTAAACAAGAATTCCTGGTTCAGCAAATCATTTTAAAAGGGACACATAACTAACTCTAATCTCTACTGTCCATTGCTTTTTTTTTCATTTATTTAAGTTTGCATCTGCATTCTGTGACTGTTTTATCAACTAAGTGTCTTCTACCAAAAATTAGTGAAATATATGTATAAATAAGACAACTCTATAAATTAGCATAGGTAGATGAATAACCTAGGGTTTGAAAGAAGTTGGGCTGGGCTGAAAAGGTAATGATAAATGAATGAGTGGGAATTTACAACACCAGAACAAAGCCTTTAGGATATTGGCTCTGTTAGGATACTGTTCGAGACTCTTGGGAAATACCATTCATGATGGGCCCAAAACTTGCAAAACTAAATATTTCTGGTTCAATACCAGCATTTCTGGTTCTGTGCATAATACTGAATAGATTATCAGTCATTTGGTTCTGAATAAATACATTTTAGACACAGATATAGCATAAATCAAGAAAATGGTTATATTCATTGAAATTGTTATTGATTAGGACCTTTATGAGGTTCTACAAAGGAAAACTCTAAGGAGCCCTTCTCATAATAATTTCGGATTGCCCAAAAAACTGCATTTGGTTGCTTTGTCTGGTGGAGTTTCAAACTTGCTCTTAAGCTTTTTTAGGGTAAAAAAGATTCAGACATTTTTATGATACACCAGGATTTCAATTTCTTGAACATTTGCTCAGTATCCTATTCTAAAAAATGAGTTACTTACAGGGTGCCTGGCGTGGCTCAGTGGGTTAAGCCTCTGCCTTCAGCTCAGGTCGTGATCTCAGGGTCCTGGGATCGAGCCCTGAATCGGGCTCTCTGCTTAGTGGGGAGCCTGCTTCCTCCTCTCTCTCTGCCTGCCTCTCTACCTATTTGTGATTTCTCTCTCTCTGTCAAATAAGTAAATAAATAAAATCTTAAAAAAAAAAATGAGTTAGTTATAATCACACTTAAAAATTAAATTAAAAATCCCTTTATAATCCAACTGAAAACAACAAAACATTCTCCTTTTTCCAAAAGTATTTAGTACCTTTATGGACACAGTACAATTAATTTTCAGTACTTGATTATATAGGCAACTTAGTAATAGATTCATAATTTTTAAAGTCTCTCCTGGGACAATGTGTATTCCAAAGTCAGGCTAAAATGTGGAAAAGTAGTTAAGTGTATTCTGTCACACCCGTTTGAAATAGATTTTGATTTAAATCCATTTGATACATGAGTGGTTCTCAGTGTCCTGCCAAGCCATATTGAAGGCTGAGGTAGAAGGAAACAGCTCTACTGAATTCGATTTTTATTAAAAATTCTAATATTTTGTTCAGTGTGGATTTTTTTGCATTGACTTTAAGTACTACATGAAAATACTATTAATCTTGATTATTGTTTTTTGTTGCCACTTTCAGTTTTGCACCGAAGGTGAAGGCTCACTCTCTTCACCTTGGCCTGGCTTTGGTGGTTCTGATAAATAGATCTAAGAAGTAGATCTCATTTATCCACTTGTGTCAACACAAACATCTGAATGTTGTAGTTGCCAGACATCATCCTACAGATGCTGATTCCTCTTAGTTTAGAGCAGTCACCTTCGCTGACATGCAGAAGTTGCTGATCAAATTTGGTGCCTCTTATCTCTACTTCTGTTATCTCCATTAAGAAATACTGTATTTCATCAATAATTAGGCACACACATAGGCTTTACATATTTTAACATCTATGAAATTGGTATATGTTTTATATTAAAGGGCATCTTACAATTATAATTGGTAGCTTTTTTTTCTTTCTAGTGTGTTTTACAATTGGTAGTGCCTCTAAATTGAAGAAGTACACTGCTCTCTGTAGCAAATAAGGTAATAATACTGATTTTATTTCAAGCTTCTCTATAATGAGAAGTAGTAATGTCACTTAACATTCTACATCTAGACTTTATACTAGGACTTTTTACAATTGTGAAAGGATATATGTTTCAATAAGCTTTTACTTTTTAAATTCTTATTGGCCATTTAAAATTGTATGTATAAGTTCTAAATAAATAAATATTATAAATGTGCATTAACAAATTGGAAACCATATAAACCAAGAATAGTAAAAGGAAATAATTTGTAGTAAGACCATCATACTTTTTCATTGAAATACAATTAATGCACAGTACACTTAATTTAGATTGCTTTGAATGATCTCTTTTGCAGATTTCTAAGAATAGCTAGAGAACTCAGCTGTGATCATACTGTATCCAGTGAGAGAATTACATTGCCTCACTTTCTCCTTCCATCTGTCTTGTTACACTCACCAGTCCTAGTTGTGCAGATAGGACATTGCCTATAGAAGCAGAGTGGGGTGGGGGGCAAGCAGCAGTTCTAAGGCCATGCTGGATGGAAGCAGAGTTCACCTGAGGTAACTGACTTCGTGTAAGCTGGTTTAAAAAAAAGTGTAAATTATTGTTAAGGTCAAGCCAAGACTGTAGCTAAGAAAATGTTGCCAAGAGAGAAATCTGAAAGATGAGGGGCACCTGGGTGGCTCAGTTGGTTAAGTGTCTGACTCTTGGCTTCAGCTCAGGTCATGATCTCAGGGTTGTGAGACCAAGCCGTGTCCAGCTCTGTGCTGAGTCTGGAGCCTGCTTAAGATTTTCTCTCTTCCTCTCCCTCTGCCTCTGCCCCTGCTCTCTCTCTTTCTCTCTCTGTCTCTCTCTCTCTCTCTCTCTCTCTCTCTAAAATAAATAAACCTTTAAAGAAAAGAAAAGGTAAGGCAAACATGCAATGGGAGGATGAAGCTCAAAGTAGAGTAGAAAGGTCTAGAGCAAGTGAAATCAGCTGTGCAAAGAATGGATTGCAGAGTACAGCCTGGAGTGGAGAGCAAGATTGTGTTACAACCCCCTTTAGCACTGTACCGTCAGGGGTGGTGGCTGAAGGGAGCCTTCACAACTAACTTCCTAAAAAACCATAGTTGGCACTTGGTCTCTACTTTTTCACCTTCCAATTTATCCTCATCCCCCTGCAACCTTTTTTTCCCCCCTACCTGTACTACTCTAAGAAAATCATTCTCACTAAAATCAGTAGCAACTTTCTAAATGCTGGCCCAGTAAGCACGTTTTACCTCCTAATATTATTATTGATCCTTCCCTCCTTGTGAGTGACCAGATTTTTGATCAAATGTGTATGTGAATATACTGTTGTTGTTTGGGAAGAGGAGAGAAAAGTCACATTGTGGATCATGTGGAGAGTCGGGACTGAGCTTGCTTCCATCCCAACTACTAGTTGAGGCCCCTAGCAGAGGCAGTTCCCATCTTGGCGGCTGTTATTTTCACATAGGAGAAAGAAAGCTCCAGGCTGGAGTAACACTTTCAAGGAGAAGAAGAGATGGCATTGAAAAAAAGTAATTTAACATGAGAAGAAGAAAATGGATGAGGCCTGACAGGACAGAATGTACCTTTAAAGTATTTGGGAAAATACATTGTCAACTTAAAGAGGAGTTTAAAATAGGGCTCTCCTCTGCTTTTAGGGACTACTATTCTTCCCTAAGACTAGAAAATTTCTCTCATGTTTCTTGAAAGAGGAGAGATTACAATAATTATAAGAAACTGGGGTATAGGCTTTGGTTTATGGGAAATAACATTTAATTTAGGAACGGGAAATGCCTATTTATATTTATAGTGGAAGGCAGTCCCGAATCAAATGCTAAGAGAAACTGAACAAATGACTTTTTCATTTATTTAATATGCAATCTCTGAGGGCCTAATGAAGGCCAGCAGCTGTGTGGGGACTGGGAGAGCAGAAGGGAAAGACTGGAACTGGAATGTTTGTGGGAGGCTGTGAGGAGTTTTGAGGAGTGACTCTGAGGGTGGGTATAGCTTGAAAAGGTGTGAAGATAAAATAAGGAATGACCCATCTTTTGGGAGGAAAGAGCCATTAAAAAAAAAAAAAGGGTGAGCGGAGACTAGGCAGCAGCATAAGTAAAGACATGAACTGAGTAATGACGGTCTACCAGGCATTGTGGCAATGCCTAATTTTATTATTCTCTTAAGAAAAAAAAAATCAATGGAATTTGTTGTAAAGTGCAAAAATTTAGTGACAGTCTGGAGTCTAAGTTCCTCCTTATGTCCAATATGGTAGCAGCCACTGCTCCTGAGCCACTGAAGTGTGGCTGGTCTGCCTTGAGGTGTGCTGTTAAGTGTACTTACTTAAATACATCCCAGATTTTAAAGACCTACCATGAGGACAAAAAAATGTAAATTATCTCAGTAGTTTTATATTGGTTACATATTGAAATGACAATATTTTGGATATAGTCCTTTTATATTGGACATATTTTGGACATGTTCTTGGAGATACTGTTGCATTCCGTATATTGCTAACATTAATAATATAAAATTTATTAACAATATAACAATATAACATTAACATAACCTGTTCCTTTTTACTTTTTAAAATGTGGCTACCAAGGGGTGTCTGGGTGGCTCAGAGGGTTAGACATCTGCCTTCAGCTCAGGTCATGATCCGGGTGTCCTGGGATTGAGCCCTGCATGGGGCTCCCTGCTTGGTGGGAAGCCTGCTTCTCCCTCTCCCTCTTCCTGCCGCTCTGCCTGTTTGTGCTCTCTCTATCAAACTAATAAATAAAATCTTAAAAATAATAATAATAAAATAATAAAATGTGGCTACTAGGAATTTTGAATCATATATGTGGGCAGCATTTGCTAACTAGCATTTTGCTTCTATTAGGCAGTGCTGTTCCCTTTGCTGCAAAACTGGAGTCTGGAAACAAATGACATCTGCAAGGTTGTTACCTCCCATTCACATATTTTTTTGAAGCCTTCTATTCCTCTGAATCATATGCCCCATATTTGATACAACGTGGGTTTTTGTTCTTTGTTACAGTATTTCAAAATTGTATCTGTGCTGAACTTCTAATGGGGCCTACCACTGAGTGAGCCCCCAGGCATGGTGGGGGCTGTGCAGCCACAGCTGGGCTCTTACCCAGGCCCCTTCTCTTGGCACTTCCTGCCTTCCTTGTCGTTTTCTCCATTATTTCACCTAGAGGCTAAAAAAAAAAGAGAGAGAGAGAGAGAGAGAGAGGGAGAGAGAGAGATGAGAAAGCATGAGGCAATGTTAAAGTAAGCTGAAATTGAAATCATAGAAAGGATAGACCAATTGTATGCTGGTGTCTGAATCATGGGAGCGTTTAGTTCATAAGATTTGTGAAACAAGATAACATTGCTGCCCTTAATGGAAGTAAAATATATGAGAGCAAAAGAGCACATTTAGATGGGCTTGCAGGTTAAGATAGATGCTTACATTTTCCCTTCTTGGCAATCTGAAACTTTGCCTTGTCTGGGAATGTGACTTTGTCTCTTCCTCTACCTATTTAAGTTATTTTGAAATTCTAGAATTATCATTTTCAAGAAATATCCTAATGGGATAGACACCATTTTAGTAAAAATTAAGTCACAGATAAAAAGCGTCGATAATCTTTGCAGTGATAGTCTTTTTGGTCAAGCTTTTTTTTCAAAGAAAAAATTGTTAAATAAATGTCTTCTTTCCCCCTACTTTGTTAAATTTTTTTTTTAAGATTTTATTTATTTGATAGAGAGCACAAAAGCAGGGGGAGCAGGAGAGGGAGAGTGAGAAGCAGGCTCTCCTCTGAGCAGGGAGCCCGATGTGTGGCTCGATGCAGGGCTAAATGTGCCACTCGATCCCAGGACCCTGGGATCTTGATCTGAGCCGAAGGCAGATGCTTAACGACTGAACCACCCAGGCAACCCTGTCCTGGGATAGAGCCCCACATCAGGTTCCTTGCTTGGCAGGAAGCCTGCTTCTCCTTCTCCTGCTCCCCCTGCTTGTGTTCCCTCTCTCGCTGTGTCTCTGTCAAATAAATAAAATCTTTAAAAAAATATATTTAATTCAGTGTTTCTTGGCCATTTATATTTTAATGGAAAATGTCATAGATAAATTGCTGAAGAAAGTAATACAACTGACTTTTTTATTGAACAAATGAGATTTTTCCTTTTGAGTGTTTTGCAGAAACTGCCAAACTTGAACATCACATTAAGGAGTTGACCCATTTAAATTTTTGCAACCTATTTTAAATTAACTTGAGAGAGATGTTATGAAAAATATGGATTATAAATGTTGGAATCAAAAGTACATGAGGTCATTTTAACATCACTTTTTAGCATATCCAAAGAATGCTCCTGATAAAAATTTGAATTGCGTATTTAAATTCAAGTTTAGTGGAACGCATGTGCATCAAAATTACCAGTTAAATTGTAGGCAGAAAAAAACAACAACAACCCTGAGAGCCAAAGTGCATTAAAAAAAAACAAAAACCTCTGTCCCTATGTTTGTAAATTCAGTAGCCATAATCTTTTTAAATTAACATATAATGTATTATTTGCCCCAGGGGTACAGGTCTGTGAATCATCAGGCTTACACATTTCACAACACTCACCATAGCACATATCCTCCCCAATGTCCATAAACCAGCCACCCCATCCCTACCCCCCCACCCCCAGCAACCCTCAGTTTGTTTTGTGAGATTAAGAGTCTCTTATGGTTTGCCTCCCTCCTGATCCCATCTTGTTTCATTTTTTCCTTCCCTACTCCCCATTACCCCTGCCCTGCCTCTCAAATTCCTCATATCAGAGAGATCAGATGATGATTGTCTTTCTCTTATTGACTTATTTCTCTCAGCATAATACCCTCTAGTTCCATCCACATCGTTGCAGATGGCAAGATTTCGTTTCTTTTGATGGCTGCATAGTTTTTCATTACATATATATGTACATATATATGTATATCTTCTTTATATATGTATATATACATATATATATACCACATCTTCTTTATCCAGTCATCTGTTGATGGACATCTAGGTTCTTTCCATAGTTTGGCTATTGTGGACATTGCTGCTATAAACATTCGGGTGCACGTGCCCTTTTGGATCACTACATTTGTATTTGTATCTTTAGGGTAAATACCCAGTGGTGTGATTGCTGGGTCATAAGGTAACTCTATTTTCAACTTTTTGAGGAACCTCCATACTGTTTTCCAGAGTGGCTGCACCAGCTTGCATCCCCACCAACAGTGTAGGAGGGTTCTTCTTTCTCCTTATCCTCACCAACCTCTGTCGTTTCCCGACTTGTTAATTTTAGCCATTCTGACTGCTGTGAGGTGGTGTCTCACTGTGGTTTTGATTTGTATTTCCCTGATGCCGAGTGATGTGGAGCACTTTTTCATGTGTCTGTTGGCATCTGGATGTCTTCTTTGCAGAAATGTCTGTTCATGTCTTCTGCCCATTTCTTGATTGGATTATTTGTTCTGTGGGTGTTGAGTTTGATAAGTTCTTCATAGATTTTTGGATACTAGCCCTTTATCTGATATGTCATTTACAAATATCTTCTCCCATTTGGTCAGTTGTCTTTTGGTTTTGTTGACTATTTCCTTTGCTGTGCAAAAGCTTTTGATCTTGATGAAGTCCCAGTAGTTCATTTTTGCCCTTGCTTCCCTTGCCTTTGGCGATGTATCTAGGAAGCAGTTGCTGTGGCTGAGGTCGAAGAGGTTGCTGCCTGTGTTCTCCTCAAGGATTTTTTTTTTTAATTTTATTTTTTATAAACATATAATATATTTTTATCCCCAGGG
Organism: Enhydra lutris kenyoni; assembly: GCF_002288905.1. Taxonomy (NCBI): domain Eukaryota; kingdom Metazoa; phylum Chordata; class Mammalia; order Carnivora; family Mustelidae; genus Enhydra; species Enhydra lutris. Next base: position 33,480,314 of record NW_019154103.1, read on the forward strand.
GTACAGGTCTGTGAATCGCCAGGTTTACACACTTCACAGCACTCATCATAGCACATACCCTCCCCAATGTCCAAAATCCCACCCCCCCCAACCCCCTCCCCCCATCAACACTCAGTTTGTTTTGTGAGATTAAGAGTCACTTATAGTTTGTCTCCCTCCCAATCCCATCTTGTTTCATTTACTCTTCTCCTACCCCCTTAACCCCTCATGTTGCATCTCCTCTCCCTCATATCAGGGAGATCATATGATAGTTGTCTTACTCCGATTGACTTATTTTGGTAAGCATGATACCCTCTAGTTCCATCCACGTCGTCACAAATGGCAAGATTTCATTTCTTTTGATGGCTGCATAGTATTCCATTGTGTATATATACCACATCTTCTTTATCCATTCGTCTGTTGATGGACATCTAGGTTCTTTCCATAGTTTGGCTATTGTAGACATTGCTGCTATAAACATTCGGGTGCACGTGCCCCTTCGGATCACTACGTTTGTATCTTTAGGGTAAATACCCAGCAGTGCAATTGCTGGGTCATAGGGTAGTTCTATTTTCAACATTTTGAGGAACCTCCATGCTGTTTTCCAGAGTGGTTGCACCAGCTTGCGTTCCCACCAACAGTGTAGGAGGGTTCCCCTTTCTCCGCATCCTCGCCAGCATCTGTCATTTCCTGACTTGTTCATTTTAGCCATTCTGACTGGTGTGAGGTGATATCTCATTGTGGTTTTGATTTGTATTTCCCTGATGCCGAGTGATGTGGAGCACTTTTTCATGTGTCTGTTGGCCATCTGGATGTCTTCTTTGCAGAAATGTCTGTTCATGTCCTCTGCCCATTTCTTGATTGGATTATTTGTTCTTTGGGTGTTGAGTTTGCTAAGTTCTTTATAGATTTTGGACACTAGCCCTTTATCCGATATGTCATTTGCAAATATCTTCTCCCATTCTGTCAGTTGTCTTTTGGTTTTGTTAACTGTTTCCTTTGCTGTGCAAAAGCTTTTGATCTTGATAAAATCCCAATAGTTCATTTTTGCCCTCGCTTCCCTTGCCTTTGGCGATGTTCCTAGGAAGATGTTGCTGCAGCTGAGGTCGAAGAGGTTGCTGCCTGTGTTCTCCTCAAGGATTTTGATGGATTCCTTTCTCACTTTGAGATCCTTCATCCATTTTGAGTCTATTTTCGTGTGTGGTGTAAGGAAATGATCCAATTTCATTTTTCTGCATGTGGCTGTCCAATTTTCCCAACACCATTTGTTGAAGAGGCTGTCTTTTTTCCATTGGATATTCTTTCCTGCTTTGTCGAAGATTAGTTGACCATAGAGTTGAGGGTCTATTTCTGGGCTCTCTATTCTGTTCCATTGATCTGTGTGTCTGTTTTTGTGCCAGTACCATGCTGTCTTGATGATGACAGCTTTGTAATAGAGCTTGAAGTCTGGAATTGTGATGCCACCAACTTTGGCTTTCTTTTTCAATATTGCTTTGGCTATTCGAGGTCTTTTCTGGTTCCATATAAATTTTAGGATTATTTGTTCCATTTCTTTGAAAGAAATGGATGGTACTTTGATAGGAATTGCATTAAATGTGTAGATTGCTTTAGGTAGCATAGACATTTTCACAATATTTATTCTTCCAATCCAGGAGCATGGAACATTTTTCCATTTCTTTGTGTCTTCCTCAATTTCTTTCATGAGTACTTTATAGTTTTCTGTGTATAGATTCTTAATCTCTTTGGTTAGATTTATTCCTAGGTATCTTATAGTTTTGGGTGCAATTGTAAATGGGATGGACTCCTTAATTTCTCTTTCTTCTGTCTTGTTGTTGGTGTAGAGAAATGCAACTGATTTCTGGGCATTGATTTTATATCCTGACACTTTACTGAATTCCTGTACAAGTTCTAGCAGTTTTGGAGTGGAGTCTTTTGGGTTTTCCACATATAGTATCATATCATCTGCGAAGAGTGATAGTTTGACTTCTTCTTTGCCGATTTGGATGCCTTTAATTTCCTTTTGTTGTCTGATTGCTGAAGCTAGGACTTCTAGTACTATGTTGAATAGCAGTGGTGATAATGGACATCCCTGCCGTGTTCCCGACCTTAGCGGAAAAGCTTTCAGTTTTTCTCCATTGAGAATGATATTTGCGGTGGGTTTTTCATAGATGGCTTTGATAATATTGAGGTATGTGCCCTCTATCCCTACACTTTGAAGAGTTTTGATCAGGAAGGGATGCTGTACTTTGTCAAATGCTTTTTCAGCATCTATGGAGAGTATCATATGGTTCTTGTTCTTTCTTTTATTAATGTGTTGTATCACATTGATTGATTTGCGGATGTTGAACCAACCTTGCAGCCCTGGAATAAATCCCACTTGGTCGTGGTGAATAATCCTTTTAATGTACTGTTGAATCCTATTGGCTAGTATTTTGGTGAGAATTTTTGCATCTGTGTTCATCAAGGATATTGGTCTGTAGTTCTCTTTTTTGATGGGATCCTTGTCTGGTTTTGGGATCAAGGTGATGCTGGCCTCATAAAATGAGTTTGGAAGTTTTCCTTCCATTTCTATTTTTTGGAACAGTTTCAGGAGAATAGGAATTAGTTCTTCTTTAAATGTTTGGTAGAATTCCCCCGGGAAGCCGTCTGGCCCTGGGCTTTTGTTTGTTTGGAGATTTTTGATGACTGTTTCAATCTCCTTACTGGTTATGGGTCTGTTCAGGCTTTCTATTTCTTCCTGGTTCAGTTGTGGTAGTTTATATGTCTCTAGGAATGCATCCATTTCTTCCAGATTGTCAAATTTGTTGGCATAGAGTTGCTCATAGTATGTTCTTATAATTGTCTGTATTTCTTTGGTGTTCGTTGTGATCTCTCCTCTTTCATTCATGATTTTATTTATTTGGGTCCTTTCTCTTTTCTTTTTGATAAGTCTGGCCAGGGGTTTATCGATCTTATTAATTCTTTCAAAGAACCAGCTCCTAGTTTCGTTGATTTGTTCTATTGTTTTTTTTGTTTTTTTTTCATTGATTTCTGCTCTGATCTTTATGATTTCTCTTCTTCTGCTGGGTTTAGGGTTTCTTTCTTGTTCTTTCTCTAGCTCTTTTAGGTGTAAGGTTAGGTTGTGTACCTGAGACCTTTCTTGTTTCTTGAGAAAGGCTTGTACCGCTATATATATACTGCCTTTGTTGTGTCCCACAGATTTTGAACCGTTGTGTTTTCATTATCATTTGTTTCCATGAATTTTTTCAACTCTTCTTTAATTTCCTGGTTGACCCATTCATTCTTTAGAAGGATGCTGTTTAGTCTCCATGTATTTGGGTTCTTTCCAAATTTCCTCTTGTGATTGAGTTCTAGCTTCAGAGCATTGTGGTCTGAAAATATGCAGGGAATGATCCCAATCTTTTGATAACGGTTGAGACCTGATTTAGGACCGAGAATATGATCTATTCTGGAGAATGTTCCATGTGCACTAGAGAAGAATGTGTATTCTGTTGCTTTGGGATGAAATGTTCTGAATATATCTGTGATGTCCATCTGGTCCAGTGTGTCATTTAAGGCCTTGATTTCCTTGTTGATCTTTTGCTTGGATGATCTGTCCATTTCAGTGAGGGGAGTGTTAAAGTCCCCTACGATTATTATATTATTGTCGATGTGTTTCTTTGATTTGTTATTAATTGGTTTATATAGTTGGCTGCTCCCATGTTAGGGGCATAGATATTTAAAATTGTTAGATCTTCTTGTTGGACAGTTCCTTTGAGTATGATATAGTGTCCTTCCTCATCTCTTATTATAGTCTTTGACTTAAAATCTAATTGATCTGATATAAGGATTGCCACTCCTGCTTTTTTCTGATGTCCATTAGCATGGTAAATTCTTTTCCACCCCCTCACTTTAAATCTGGAGGTGTCTTCAGGTTTAAGATGAGTTTCTTGTAGGCAACATATAGATGGGTTTTGTTTTTTTATCCATTCTGATACCCTGTGTCTTTTGATTGGGGCATTTAGCCCATTAACATTCAGGGTAAGTATTGAGAGATATGAATTTAGTGCCATTGTATTGCCTGTAAGGTGACTGTTATTGTATATTGTCTCTGTTCCTTTCTGATCTACTACTTTTAGGGTCTCTCTTTGCTTAGAGGACCCCTTTCAATATTTCCTGTAGAGCTGGTTTGGTATTTGCAAATTCTTTCAGTTTTTGTTTGTCCTGGAAGCTTTTAATCTCTCCTTCTATTTTCAATGATAGCCTAGCTGGATATAGTATTCTTGGCTGCATGTTTTTCTCGTTTAGTGCTCTGAATATATCATGCCAGCTCTTTCTGGCCTGCCAGGTCTCTGTGGATAAGTCTGCTGCCAATCTAATATTTTTACCATTGTATGTTACAGACTTCTTTTCCCGGGCTGCTTTCAGGATCTTCTCTTTGTCACTAAGACTTGTAAATTTTACTATTAGGTGACGGGGTGTGGACCTATTCTTATTGATTTTGAGGGGGGTTCTCTGAACCTCCTGGATTTTGATGCTTGTTCCCTTTGCCATATTGGGGAAATTCTCTCCAATAATTCTCTCCAGTATACCTTCTGCTCCCCTCTCTGTTTCCTCTTCTTCTGGAATCCCAATTATTCTAATGTTGTTTCGTCTTATGGTGTCACTTATCTCTCGAATTCTCCCCTCGTGGTCCAGTAGCTGTTTGTCCCTCTTTTGCTCAGCTTCTTTATTCTCTGTCATTTGGTCTTCTATATCACTAATTTTTTCTTCTGCCTCATTTATCCTAGCAGTGAGAGCCTCCATTTTTGATTGCACCTCATTAATAGCTTTTTTTGTTTCAACTTGGTTAGATTTTAGTTCTTTTATTTCTCCAGAAAGGGCTTTTATCTCTTCGGAGAGGATTTCTCTAATATCTTCCATGCCTTTTTTGAGCCCGGCTAGAACCTTGAGAATCGTCATTCTGAACTCTAGATCTGACATCTTACCATTGGTATTGATTAGGTCCCTAGCCTTTGGTACTGCCTCTTGTTCTTTTTTTTGTGGTGAATATTTCCGCCTTGTCATTTTGTCCAGATAAGAGTATAAGAAGGAGCAAGTGAAATACTAAAAGGGTGGCAACAACCCCAGGAAAATATGCTTTAGCCAAATCAGAAGAGATCCCAAATCGTGAGGGGGGAGAAAGGGGATAAAAAGAGGTTCAGAAAGAAGAAGAAAAAAAAAAATTAAAAAAAGAAAACCAATAAAGAAAAAATATAAAAAGGAAAAAAAGAATATATATATTAGATAAACTAGTTAAAAAACGTTAAAAAAGGAAAGGTTAAAAGTTAAAAAAATTTAGCAGAAGAAGAAAAATAAATTGAAAAAGAAAAAAAATTAAATTAACTGCAAGGCTAAAGAATCATGGGGAGAAAGCCATGAGTTCCGTGCTTTGCTTTCTCCTCCTTTGGAATTACGCTGCTCTCCTTGGTATTGAAACTGCACTCCTTGGTAGGTGAACTTGGTCCTGGCTGGGCTTCTTGTTGATCTTCTGGGGGAGGGGCCTGTTGTAGTGATTCTCAAGTGTCTTTGCCCCGGGCGGAGTTGCACCGCCCTTACCAGGGGCTGGGCTGAGTAATCCGCTCGGGTTTGCTTTCGGGAGCTTTTGTTCCCTGAGCGCTTTCCGTAGAGCTCCGGAGGGCGGGAATGAAGATGGCGGCCTCCCGGTCTCTGGCCCGGAGGAGCCGAGAGCTCGGGGCCCCACTCCTCAGTGCGCCCTCAGAGAACAACGCCGATTTACTCCCGTCACCCTGCCTCCGGCCGCGCTCCAAGCTGACCGAGCCTGCGACCGGTTCAAGGTAACCCCGAGCTTAGAGCTTACTCCTCGGCTCTCTGTAGCCGGCTTCCCTGTTCTAATACCTGTAAGCTCTGCGACACTCAGACACCCCCGATCTTTCTGTGACCCTGCGGGACCTGAGGCCACGCTGACCCTGCGTGGGCTTCACCCGGGTTAAGCCTCTGGAGCGATGTCCCTCAGCGGAACAGACTTTTAAAAGTCCCGATTTTGTGCTCCGTTGCTCCGCCGCTTGCCGGGAGCCGGCCCCTCCCCCCGCGGTCTATCTTCCCATCGCTTTGGATTCACTTCTCTGCCAGTCCTACCTTTCCGAAAGTGGTTGATTTTCTGTTTCTAGAGTTGCTGTTCTTCTTCTCTTCGATCTCCCGTTGGATTTGTAGGTGTTTGCAATCTTTAGATAAGCTCTCTAGCTGATCTCCCGCTACCTGAAGTAGTCTCAGCCTGCTACTTCTCCGCCATCTTGACTCCTCCCTCTCCTCAATGATTTTGATGGATTCCTGTCTCACATTGAGATTTTTCATCCATTTTGAGTCTATTTTTGTGTGTGGTATAAGGAAATGACCCACTTTCATTGTTTCTGCATGTGGCTGTCCAATTTTCCCAACACCATTTATTGAAGAGACTGTCTTTTTTCCATTGGACATTCTTTCCTGCTTTGTTGAAGATTAGTTGACCATAGAGCTGAGGATCTATTTCTGGGCTCTCTATAGTGGCCATAATTTTAGATGAGAATTTTTATTTATCAATGGGAAAATTTTCAGTTTGTTAATTTGTAGTTTGACTGATCATAATCAAAATCCACACTCTAGAAAAGGACTTAATAGCTTTGTGGCCAATTTTTTTCTAACCAGTGGTTGTTCCGGTGCCATTTGTAGGAGGTGTGGTTTGCCTCTTTCACCCACCAGGTCATCTTGACTACAGATGTGATTTGCTACCACATATCTTAGGCAAGATCTCTCCCTAGCAGTGGTGGAAAAGATTATTTACTGGGGAATGGCAACAAAAAATTTTTCTGATAGTAACTCCTCTCATTCTGTAGAATGATTTACCTACCAAACAGTGTTTACCTACCAAACAGTCACAATTAATATAAATATGTACATTTAAGTAACTTCAAACAGTAGGAATTAACCAAGAGAGATTTTGGTGATGAATGTTGATCTGCTCGTACTTGGGTGTTGGTTAAAATTCCTGGAGTGGCTGAAGAAACCATGAGTCCTTACTGCGTTCTAACCATGCCTGGGGAATGTCCTGAGGAAGAATCATTATCTCCCTTTGAAGGGGGTGTGAGAAAGGACCTATGTAAGAAGATGAGTTTTCCTGATAACTGCAACTTAGGGAGTTCTGCGTCTGGAAAGCATACAATAAGCAAATAAATCTCCCAATTCAGAAAGATCTGGTTTCAATGTGTCCCGCTTCCTTATGTCTTATTCACACTACATTTTGAGGACCCTGCTTTAACTAGACAGCAAACTTATCTTTACATAAGCTGGGTCGTAGGGTAGCTCTATTTTCAACTTTTTGAGGAAACTCCATACTGTTTTCCAGAGTGGCTGTACCAGTTTTCCACCAGCTTGATTCCATTTATAGATTTAGATTAATTTTTAGGACTGGGCTGACAGTGCAAGACATTTAGGGGTTTTTTTTTTTTTTTTTTTTTTTTGGATACTCTTTCTTCTATTGCCTATTTTTCTTTCTACATTTTGCTTGCAAAAATGTTACATTTAGTTGGTTTTCATATGAGAAAGAGAAGTCTCTTTGTTCAGTTAAGGATCATTTATTCTGAAGAGCTTTTGATATAATTATTCAGTTGGTATTTGAATTAGGTGAGGGTGCTTACTGAAGAATGAATATTCTTAAGTTATAAAGCCTTAGCATCTTTAATCCTTCAAACTACCATTGACTTTAGACCTAAAGGAAATCTTAGAGAATTTTATATTTATAGGCTACATTCTCTCCTATTTACTAATAAAATATAGATATACTTTAATTATTAAAAACCCAGGGTTTAAAAATACAAACATAGAATTATAAGATAGGAGGGTGATAATAATGGCTACAGAAGAATATTTTGCTTTATAAAATAATCAAGGTTCCCTCTAAAATAATTATTTATTTTACTGTACTTATTTATTTATGGATATTTATCTATAGGTCACATAGTTTGCAGATTCAATTTAAAACTTAAATTTCAGAGTCATTCTCTTTGAAGATCAATCCAGAATAATAGTAGAATATCTCAGGAATTGAATTGCAGTGCAGTGGGAAATGATGTTATGATTTAGAGATGTTCAGTTTGGTTAACTCAGGTTATAGAAAAAGTCAATTATGTAAAATATTCCTGGAATCATTTATACAATAAGAAATAATAACTAATTATCTGGGCTTTAGCCCTTGTTATTGAACTCATTAAAAATGCCTGCTGTAACCTCGAAATGAAACCCAGTTAGTTATTGGAAAGGAAAGGGAAAATTAAATAATTTGAAAGTAACATTTGTTTAACTGTCAGTGAAAAATACAATAATTGAGACATAGTTGACCTTCCACTTGCCACATGGGGTTTGTCTGTGTTATGGTTATTTTTGTTTAACTTAATCAACTGATTGACTTCTTTATAAAACAAACATGTACTATTCTTCCTAGATGCCAGGGACTTTGATCCCTGTGGGAGACATGAATGACTAAGACTTGACCTCTGGACTTGAGGAATTTTGAGTCTTATGGCTTCAGAAAGTAAGCACACACAGAGGAGTGGCACATTGTCACAAAGCTGTCAGCTGTTCATTCAGGGCATTGTGAGGACACATAGGTTAATAATGCTTTGCAACTTACAAAAATACTCTGTTGTTAATAGGCATCCACACCAAATCATTTGTTACCTGCATGATTTTATCAGTGCTCCTGGGTAAAAGGCAGAGAGGGCAGTGTGATCAAAGGTGTGCATTTGTGTGGAACTCTTCAGGGTCTGGGACTGGCACTCCGTTCCCTCTCTGGGGCCTCTGGTTACTCTTGGAGGGACTGTGTGCCCAATTTTTGCTGCAATTAGCTATCCTCATAAACACTCATTGGAGCTAAAGCTCCTTAAGTTAAAGCCAGATCAAGGCATGAGCTTTGGCATTTGGTCCTTCCTGTGTCGACCCTGGTGCTGAACTGTTTACTGCCTGCTTAGTAGTGGTACTAAGGTAACCCTGAAGGGACCCTGTGGCCTCCATGCTTCTCCCTGTAGGTGGGTGGTTTTGTCTAATCCAGCTTGCTCTTTCTGCATTCAGTGTTCCTTAATTATCACCATCATCTCTTTAAAATCTGTTCTGTTTAACTTTTATCATTTTTAAAAAGTGAGCTTGAAATCAATATAAGCTAGATCTGGGACTTCGGATTTGAGATTTATTCCATCTCTAGGACCATCAGTGATCTCAGTGCCATTTGGAGTAGAAGGCAGAGACCGAGCAAGGGATGTCTAATGGGCTGGTACCTTGACTTGCAGAAAAATACATGGGCAATCTTGTAAGTGCTTGGAAATAAACAGTTTCTTAGATTAAGAATAGGAGTACAGGACGGGATTCAGTCTTGTGTGACCCACTGTTCACAACCTGAGGAGTGTTTACTGACACCTTCTTGAGTATCCCTCCCTGGTTCATACATACTGCTTAGCCTAACAAAGCATAATGAGCTTCCTTGCTTTTGGTGCAGGTTTGAGTTAACCACGCTCCTCAGTCATGGCGTCCTATATTCCAGATCGTGCAAGGTTTCTCTGGTTTTAGTGCTTTACTTCCTCTCCACCAGCCATCCTTCCTCCCTAACTCTACCCCCAGTAAGCCTCTATGCTAATGTGTTTGGTGGGTGTCTTTGGAAATAAAAGTATTTTAAAATGAAGGGTTGTATGTATAAATATGCTTTTAATACACATAAATGATATTGTGCTACATAGTGAGGGATGCCAAGGTATAGCCAGAAGTTCAGTGAGGCTTGAGGTTCTTAGAGGCGCTAATAGCAAAAGAGGCAGGCAGGAGTCTATTGATAGATGGCCTTATATGTCATGCTAAGGAATTTAGATTTTATCCATTGACAGTAGGGGGTTACTGAAAGATTTTAAAAGGAGTATGACAAAATCATCTTTGGGGCTAAAAGTTACTTTGACAGTAATTAGTGTGGAAGATGGCTCACAGGGTGCCAGGCCTGGCATTTAGTACATAGGAACTTCTCAACAATGATAACTAGTATTACTTTTTATGTTCCAGTAATCTCTGACCTACTGAACACATTTTAGCTTTAAAATTAGGAGTATATTCTGACACTGTCACTTAAAGAAAGATATAGAGAACTATAAAAAGTGTAATGGTCTCTTTTTTTAAATTAGTAGTTGAACTGTTTTAAGACATTGTAAACAGGGGCGCCTGGGTGGCTCAGTGGGTTAAGCCGCTGCCTTCGGCTCAGGTCATGATCTCAGGGTCCTGGGATCGAGTCCCGCATCGGGCTCTCTGCTCGGCAGGGAGCCTGCTTCCCCCTTCCTCTCTCTCTCTGCCTGCCTCTCTGCCTGCTTGTGATCTCTCTCTGTCAAATAAATAAATAAAAATCTTAAAAAAAAAAAAAAAGACATTGTAAACATACTCCCTTTTCTAGGACATAAAACAATTATTTTTGTTCATTTGGAAAGCTTTGTCTAATGTTCTGGTCTGTTGGTAGCGATGAGTCCCCTTAGCTGTGTTCCTCTGACAGCAGCGGTGGGCATTATTCTCACAAGCATATGACAGATCTCACACGTACCTATTCTAAGAATGACATTAAAATACAGTTGAACTTAAATTGTGAAGTTTATGTGCAGAGAGAATGTTATTAAAGAATCTGACAGTCATCAATCTTTAATTAGAGCATTGCCTGGGCGAATGTGAGTACTTCAGATCTCCCCTTCCACACCTTCCTTTACCTTCTCTGCTATGGTGAGGAGATGTGGTATCAGTTTAGCTGGCATAAGGTTGTAATTACGTCCAAGACAAAAAAAAAAAAAAATGATTCCAGTTCTTCTTCCTCAGATTTCTAAAATTGGCTTGTGAAAGGGGCTGCCTACTACCATGTGGCAGCCACCACCTGCATCGTTGCTGGCTTTGGAGACTTGCTGAGGGAGTGCTGGTATTAGCATACCATACAGCATGCCTTGTGCCTCAGTGATTTCTGTTTGAAGAATTGAGCTCTGTATGGGAAATCTCCAAACAGGTGATATGTTAAACCATTCTTTCTTTGGAAGGAAAAATGATACAGGAGAGGGTAAAAAGACTACATGGTGGTTCAGAAGCTAGTTTGTTCTGGACAATCTGTGACCCCTACAGAATGTGTCCGGGAATATCCAGGCTTTGCAGAGTTAGCATCATACCCTCTGTTCATATGGCAAAGCTGTCATTCAAAAGAAAGTTGAAGGATTCCCTACTATTCTTGGGAAGTTTCTCAAAGCCTGCTAATTGTAAATATTATATTAAAACAGCTGTGTTTTCTCTCGTCTTTGGTCTCATTCCAGTGGTCAATCAATGTGGATGATTTATCAGACTTCTCAGTCTTCAGTAGCAGTGAGTTGGGGTTGTTGTTGTTGCTGTTTTGTTTTTGTTTTTTGTTTCTCTGGCATTTTTTTATGGCCAATTCTCTTGGTTTATGTAGAAAGCCAGATTAAAAATTACACTTTTTTTTTTTGAAAAGTCAAAGAACTAAAAATATGAGATGGATTTCTGCCCTAAAACTGTTAGTTCTTTCTCTTTAAAGCAAAGCATATTCCTTGGTTTTTAAATTATGAGTTTGGGTACAAAGAACTTGTTCATCCCAGGAAATACTTGAATTTCACTTGCAAGGTGATACAGCCTGCAACATTGCACAAATCCTTCTCATGCAGCTGGGTGCCAAAGTGGAGGACTCCTCATCCTCACCCAGAGGATGTGGCTTTGAGGGATTGTCAAATAAGTCAGATACCATGGTGGTTATGTTAGGCAATGGCTCTCACACTAGAGATAACTGGATTGAAGTTCTAACCTTACCTCTTACTAACTGTATCACCTTGAGCAAGTAAGTTACCTCTTTGGGCTTTACTCTTCTTATCTGTACAGTGGGCATAAAATAGCCAGCTCATAATGTTGTCCTGAGAATTAGATGAGATAATGTGTATAAAGGGTATAGTACAATGCCTGATCCAGAGTAACTGCTTATGAGTGCTCACACACTCTCTCTCTCTCTCTCCCATAAATATATAAATAAATAAATAAATAAATAAATAAATAAAATCTTAAAAAAAAAACCAACTTAACTTCTTTGCAAATTTAAAATTCAATTTTGACTTAGACTAAGTATGAAGGATTTCAGAACTTTCGTTATACCAGATGGATGTCCCTTCTATTCTGCTTAAACAACTTACAGTTGTTGCCTGCCTTAACAACTGTCTGCCTGAACAACTTACAGTTCTGTATTGGGTAAGTCTCATCTTAGCCAGGATTTCTCAATCCTAGCACTGTTGACATGTTGGGCCAGTAGTTCTTTGGGTGGAGGTGGGTGTCATTCTGTGCATTGTAGGATTTTTAGCAACATCCCTGCCCTCTACTTACTTAAAGCCAGTAGTAAACACTGCTTTGCTTGGTTTTGACAACAAAATGTCTGCAGAGATTTGTAAAGGTCACGTGGTGGATGCAAAATCACCTCCATTTGAGAGCCATTTCACTCTAGCACTTAGCATAAATAATTGTAATAAAGGTCCAGTTATGCTACTTTAACATTGCTGCTTTGAGAAAGTTTTCTTTCTTCTCTTACTCACTCTGTCTTATTTGGAGGGTATTTGTGAAATCTCTTCTTTCTTTATACTTATTATGTTTTTTGGCATCAGCCATTAACTCTAGTCACATGACCTGCAAATCTTTACATTCTGAACATCTAGACTGGAATTTTTAGTCTTAAACGCCATATATCAGAACCTGATTTAAAACCTCCTTCTTGTTCTTTCTCCTTTGTTTGCTATTCTTCCAATAGCTCAGGCTCAAATCTAATCACCACTAACTTCTCTATTCAGCTGTCTTTGTCTCCTCCCACTTCTAATCATTCCTAGAGATGACTTCTGAAATCTCTCTTACAACCTCTCCTTCTCTCCTTTCCTACTACCACTGTCTTCCTCCTGTCTCTTCTGTACTTCTGCTCCTGTAATGGCTTCTCCAGTAGTCTCCTGGATTTTGGTCTCTCTCACACCTATATATGCCTTATCCCTTATCCTCTTACAGCACTGATCTTTTTGTTCCCATGCTCAGATACGTCAATAACTTCCTTCTGCCTAAGGGATTGATAACAAATTCCGAATCTTAGCATTTAACTGTTCATACCCTGGCTTCATCTTATTTCACATTACACCAGTTCCTCATCCACTTCATAGAAAAACCAGCCTAAGAGCCCTCACTGTTCTTTCTGTCTGGGATTGAGTCTTCGATCCCAGTTTCTGAGCTATTGCTCACTTCCTTTGCCCAGAATGACCTTTGCCCTCATCTCATCTCTTTCTGGTAAATTTTTCCTATCCTTAAAGGCAGTCAGATGATACTCCCTCTATGAAGCTTTCCCTAATTCATCACTTTCCTTTAAGCTACCATTGCATTTTATCTGAGCTTCTTCTTTATGTTACTTGGTCTTCTAGCAGTATCCCTAAGTAGAGACTCAAGAAGGACTTTGTGAATAAGTAAGCAAATGAAGAGAGATAAGAGCTCTTCATTAACAGAATTAAAACTTGAAATGTTTTCCCTTCTACTGAAAGGTATATTAGAAAGTCTTTGTTAGCAACTAATCTGTTATTGTACTTAAGAAATATGAATAGCCATGCAACTTTTCTTAAAAATATCAATAACGCAAGTCATCAGTTCCTTCCTCCCCACCACATATTTGCTTTGTGACCTTGGTCAAGTTACTTTACTTCTCTGAACCTTAGTTGTCTCATCTCCTCAGTAAGTTATTATTATGAAATGGTGTATGCAAAGTAGCCAGTATAGTCCCTGGAATGTACGGCTCAATACATGTTGGCTATTTGTACTTTACCATTTAAACTATACAAAACATCCTCTTTAAGTGAATTTCTGCTGTAGGAATTTCTACAAAATGCCCAGATTACAGACATAACTATGTGCTACTGGGATATTTCATTGTACTGAAGTCAGAGAGGAGGACAGTGAATGGGACCTAAATTTAATGTGTGCTCTTTGAAATGATGTGTGAAATTATATGAAATGATTGTCCTTTTTTAGAAAGTAGTTTCTTGGGCGCCTGGGTGGCTCAGTGGGTTAAGCCGCTGCCTTCGGCTCAGGTCATGATCTCAGGGTCCTGGGATTGAGTCCCGCATCAGGCTCTCTGCTCAGCGGGGAGCCTGCTTCCCTCTCTCTCTCTCTCTCTGCCTGCCTCTCTGTCTACTTGTGATCTCTCTCTGTCGAATAAATAAATAAAATCTCTTAAAAAAAAAAAAAAAAAAAAAAGAAAGTAGTTTCTTGCAGTAATTGTATGGCTAAATAAAATAATAGGAGCAGAATCTTCCTTGTAGTAGACAGAATTCTTAAGTGTGTGTCTTTTTCCCCCTGAGCATGATTTTTTTCCCTATAGAAACCACTCCTCAAAGGTATAATAGAAATTAACACATAAAGTAATCCAGTATTAAGCAATTATGTTATTTTGGGGAATGCATCTATTTAATATATGAGATATGGTCAGTATCTACAGTGGAATTTCTTTTAAATGTAGGATTTTGGTAGTTTCAGATTGTGTAATTTTTAAAAAATATTTGAGAGAGAGAGAAACAGAGAAAGAGAGAGAGAAGGAGAGCAGGAGCTGGGGGAGGGCTGAGAGGGAGAGAGAGAATCCTCAAGAAGACTCTCTGCTAAGCCTGGAGCCAATGTGGGCCTTGATCCCAGGACCCTGAGATCATGACCTGAGCTGAAATCAAGAGTCAGATGCTTAACCAACTGAGCCACTCAGGTGCCCCCAGATTGTGCAATTTTGAATAAGACTCAGTGATACCTTTTGATGCTCTTGAAACTACTCATGAAGGCTTACCTTTGCCATCATTGTCCAAATCCAGATAAGATTTGACCAATAGCACATCAAAATCCATGTAATAGAAAGCCATTTTAATACAGTTCTAACACTTTTTGCAATTATGAATCTACAAATCCATTTATATGATATATAAATAGTGTATCATAACCCAATTTTATAACAGTGAAGCCCATTACTGAATATAAAGTATTGCTCTTCTTCACAAGGCTGTAATACAGAAGTGTAAATTGCTTTATATTCTTCTGGTGAATGTAAAGTATTGCTCATGTGCCCCATAATACATGTTTTACATTCCAAAAATTGCTTTATAATTGGCCAATAAGTTTGATATAGTGCCTTTAACTCAGAAGAGGAACAAATGTGTTCCATCATCTTTTCAGAATACTTTTGTATTTTGAACACTTTTTAAAAGGTGATTGTTAAAAATATACAGAAGCTAATGAATTAATTCGTTCTTATCAATAAGTGATGTACTGTAATGTAGTCATGTTTTATTTATTTTCTTGGTTGAAAACCATTAAGATAATCAAATAAGTTCTTGTTAAAATCAATATGTTGAAATCACTATTTCCATCTTCATAATGAGCAATGTATCTAAATGGGGAAAGTTGACATTTACCAATATGGGAGAATTTGTATTTAAAATGAACCAGCAACAACTACAAACAACTTGAGAGAGCTTTTTCGATCTTAACATTTTGATGAAGTGATAATATCAATCTAGATGAAGAAATGTCATTTCCAAAATAGATGGATTTGATATCAAAAATGTATTTTATCAACGATAGCAGAGTGCAATAGCAGAATGATTGGAAAAATAGATAACATATGTAGCTCCATACGGCTTTTTCTGTCCAGACACTTCATATCCTGATAAACATTGTGTTATCTTGTTTATTGCCAGATCAACTGGGACATTCTTCTACACCTCATCTGAGATGAATATACATTTGGATGATCTTTTGGCCAGAGTTCTTTAAAAAGAAAACTGTTAATCAAAAATTTTTAATTCTTTCTCAGAATTAGTAGTCAAAGGGGAAAGTCACTATTTGCCAGATGATTAGCAATTTTGCCAGCATTAGCTTTCCAATTGATTAAGGAGAGAAATAGTGAGTTACTTTTATTTTATGTACTATTTGCCTTGTTCAATTTCATGACTATTGATTTGTTCAGATTAATTTGAAATATTAACATTGTAGGTGGTGAACAGAACAGGGACTCTGCTTTGTTAATGAGTCAGTGTCTACCTGACTAGGGTAGTCTTCATTTGGGATTCCAAATCAGAAACAGGAGGAAATTCAAATTCATTTAGCTCCATTTGTATGCTTGACACTGTGCTAGGGTCTTTAACATAAAATACTTAATTAATCCTCATGACAACCTTAGTTGTTGATCATGATCTCCGTATTTTACATATGAAGGAACTCATTACTACCTTATCCTTGTCTCTTTTCCACTAAATCTTAAACTCACCAATCCTCCCTGCCCCCAAGATGCACAGGAGGAGCTAAATAAATGTTTCTAGAAAAAATGATTTCTGTTTGGTGATGTTTAGATAAATACTAGCACGTTTTATTGAAAAGGCTCATCCTGTTTTCCCCCATTATGCAGCCAGGGGCAGCTTCATTTGGTAAATAATTTTGACTGAGAGCTGAATGGTTGCAAGAGGCTGTAATGCCATAGCCAAGATCATTTTTGTCAGTGTAAGTTACACCATGCTTTACTGCTTTCCTCAGGAAGCAGCTCAGCAGCCTAGGATTAAAGTTAAAGAGGGCACAAAGGAGCTTATCATTTCGTTTGGCTCATTAGGTAATAATAAGATGCCATTTCTAATTAATGCAGGAAGCAGAATAGACTACTACATTTTAGCCATTAAAGATTGCATTTAGGCCAACTCAAATTATTTCATGACCCTAAGCAAACATTACTGATAATAAAGAGGAAATTGACATTCCCCTAAGGGATTTCCAATCATTCCTAATCACATCAGTGCCCTGGCATGTGGCCTATTACTCTAATTCCTCCCCTCAACTCCCCACCCCAGCCCACCTCCTTTGGCCATTCCCACTCCACAGAACAGGGCAGGAGATGTCGCCAGTCCCCTAGAGAAGATAAGACCTCTGCTCAGTTTCTTTTCTGTGGTTTCAGTACATGATGCTGTACTGTACTGTCCCAGTTCGGGGTTCCCAGCCATTTAGTCTCATCCCCCTCACCCCCCCTGGGCCAGACATTTGCCCAGGAGGCCCGTTCTGACATTTGAAAACATGCCCTCAGTTGTAAACTTCTTTTCCTTCATTTTTTCTTTGAAGATTAGCACACCAAGGTGGCTCTTTCTTTTAACTCTGAGCCTCTGATAGAAGATAAGTGATTCATCTTCCTCCAGCTCTGTACACCCTTAGCTTTAAATGGATAATGAGATGAAAGCCTGAAGATGCACAGCGAAGGTTACTCTGCAGCCACAGATAGTGTCAGGTTCAGCCAGAGAATTCTATTATTTGTTTAAATTACTTGTTTTGAAATAGAAAAAGAAAATAGTTTTCTTAGGTTACATTATGGTCTTATTATTAAAAGAAAAAATGGTTCAGAGGCTGTAGTGTCTCAGTGCTTTACTGGCATTGATAAATCACTAGAAGTAAGGAATCTATAATTTTAATTAACATTATATTTTCAGGAATAGGAATGGTAATATTCTAACCTATTCCAAAGCTATTTAAATGTTCTCTGGAAGGCTGAATGAGAACAAAGATCAGAACAAAAAGTGAAGATATTTACTTCCACACTACAAATTGAGTCATTTTGTAATTGGATACTGATATGTTTTTTGTTTTGTTTTGTTTTGAGGATCAAAAACATACAGGAATTTATTTTGAAATTTCTAGCTGGTTTAAGTTTGTCTCTTTTGCTTTTGCCCCAAAAGCAAAATGCAGGAAAGTTACAGAAGAGACATTGAAACAACAAAAATAAAAACCACAAAAAAACCTCTTCCCACAGAATATAAGAAATTCTGCCAAAAAGACACAAGAACTCAGAATTGAGGAAACGTCAGCCTTCCCTCTTTATAAATTCTAATATCAGCAAGAAGGAATAAATAGGAATAAAAAGCAGGGGGACTGATGGGTTTCCTGACACACTGTAGAAAGCATGTCTAATCTCAATGGGGCAGTCTCTGCCAGCTTCAGCTGGTTGTGGTTAGTCCCTTGTATCTAGGCTTTTTTTCTTTAAAATGTGAAATATCTGTATTTTTTAAGGTGGACATCTAATTACAAAAAATGGTCTACACATTTTGTAGGCAAAGTGTATCTGTGAAGGGTAGAAACCACTTACGAGATGGCCATTGGCAAGCTCTGGTCTAGACAGGCATGCATGCAAATAAACCACAAGGCAAATATTAGGTAGAGAAGTGGACCACACTAGCTTCAAATGACTCCAGAATGGAAAGAAAAGATGTTGTGTATGTGCTGTGGAAGTCATCCCACAAGAGGTGATGATTGTGCTGAATTGAAGAATTTCTGGTTAGCCAGAAAATTGGAGGAGGTGACTGAAACAAAGACTTAGTGAATTTGGTTTTGCTAAATATGAAAGGGAGGGCAAGAGCAGGTAAGAACAGAAAAGAGGACAAGATGCCAAACAGTGTCACATGACATACTGAGAAAACCGAGTTCTTCTCACTGTCACAGGGATAGTGAGCGTAGAGGACAGATAGGCAGATTTCTATTCTAGAGAGATTGTCCTGTTAGTAGACTGGAGGAGGACTGAAGGGAATGAGACTAGAGGTCTAGAGCCTATTTAAGAGACAATGGCAGTGAGGATGGAAATCATGAAGAGACTGAAATCGATTTGTAAACTAGAAAGCATTCTGTTTATGTGTGTGCTTTTCATATATGATATTGCCATTTTTGATTGATATTAAAGTGCACAGTTTTCCACATTTCAACACCTCTGCCATCAAGATGCATTCTTCAATCCATGGGTTGTCATAATTTAGCAAAAGCAGCTTTTCTTTTTCTTTTCTTTTCTTTTTATTTTTAGTGATCATAGCATAATGATGCCTCTTAAAATCGATGGTGTCTTTGATACAATGAAATGGAATAATAGTCATGGACTTTAAACTACTAAGCTGAATTTTAAAGCAGAGAAATAGAATACATTCTAGGAATTAATAATCCCACCTATATATCTGGAAAGGAGCCTTTAAACATTCATTTGCTTTGGTTACCAGCTCTTCCTATTTCCTGAATGTTCATTAGGTCAGGGGAGGTAAATGTATGCCACAGGATCTGGGCAGTAATGTAAATGCACAAAACTGTTAAGGAGACTACAATTCCTCTCTAAAAATCATTTGCTACTTAGGGCATATCAACTACTACTAGACGCAATTTAAAAATTACTGTTGCCAGATTCAAAAGAAGCTAGAAATCTGATTTCTTTTTTTTTTTTTAATGAAATCCCTCAGTATTTGTATGTTGGCAAGACATTCAACATTTTTTAAAACCCGATGCAGGTCAAACATCTATGTGTCAGATAAGCTCCTAGTCTTGCCCCGGCTAAGCTGCTTGTGGAAGGAGTGATTGTGTTGATTTCTAACCCTTATAGTTTCATAATGTTAAATGGTAGATGTTGCTAAAATGCCAGTGACAAGACTAAGTCACAGCTGGGAGAGATGAAATCTCTTCCTCATCTGTAGCTACCATCTGGTACAGCTCCCAGCCACATGAATCCTTTAGAACAGTCTAAAGGCCTGTGATCTAAAATGTGTTATTTTGTCCAGAAGTATGTTTGTTTGATCATCTATTCAACAGGAAAAAATCTTGGCCACAGTGTTTTGACATAATAAAATTATTTCTCATGCCTCAAAATTCCTTTCTTCTTCAGAAATGATAACAGAAGCTACTGATGTTTGAAAGTTTCCTGGAATGCCAAAGGGAATTTCTTAACTCTGCTTGTATAGATATATCATTCACTAATCTCCTTCGTTCACAAGATTTGCCAGCATTTGAAATGTACTATTAATAAATGCATAAAGAATGAATATATTGTTTTTCTTTTTTGAAACAGTAATGTCTAATTCAAACTTGATGAATAAATTAAAAATTAAGACTGTAAGGGAGGAGTTCTGCTCTGGCAGTGATGGAGTAAGAGGAA
Organism: Enhydra lutris kenyoni; assembly: GCF_002288905.1. Lineage (NCBI taxonomy): Eukaryota > Metazoa > Chordata > Mammalia > Carnivora > Mustelidae > Enhydra > Enhydra lutris. The sequence continues at coordinate 33,500,295 of NW_019154103.1, forward strand.
CTACATGTACACTTCCATAAATTACCTGGACATAATGCATGGCACAATTGTTTTTAGGCACTAAACAATGAGCCATATAGGACTTTGGTTCCTGAGAGAAGGGAAACACAAGGTGAGTACCACATTCACCATGGTTCTCTAACTGGGGATAATATATGGTGAGGTTTACTGAGAGTAAGCAGGAGCAACAGAGCTATCAAAGGAAAGATAGGCATGTGCTGTTAGAAGACATTGGATCTATGGCCAAGCCAAGGTGGAGAGATTCACTGAGCACCCCAAATATTTGCTTGAAATCTCAACAAGGTGATACCTTGGGAGTATAGGCCATACCCCTAGAGCAAGGACCATGACATTGGACCAAGAACAAAAATCAAATAGATTTGCTCTAACAACAAATAAAACCAAACTGGACAGGATCAAAAAGATTTGTCCACAGTTCAACTGCCTATCATTGCAAAAGGCAGCTCTTCTTAAAAAAGAAGATAATATAGGGTTATCCGAGTGGTTCAGTTGGTTAAGCATCTGACTCTTGATTTTGCTCAGATCATGATCTTGGGGTTATGAGATAGAGCCCCACGTTGGGCTCCATGCTTGGCACAGAGTCTGCTTGAGATTCTCTCTTTCCCTCTCCCTCTGCCCCTGGCCCCATTCATGTGCTCTCTCTCTTTCTCTAACTCAAAAAAAAAAAATAAATCTTTTTAAAAGAGAAGATAATATAATCTAAACTCCCTAGTGTGTATCATTTAAAAATGCATATCACACTAGAATAAAAACAAAAACAAAAACAAAAAAAAAAAACTAGACATTTAAAGAAGAAGGAATATGAATCTGTAATTGAGGAGGGAAAAAAGCAGTTAATAACACAGATTTTTGGAGATGAGCCAGATGTTGAAATAAGCAGATGAGAAGTATAAAACAGCTATGGTACAAACCTTCAGGAACATGAAATGAAATAGGTGCATGAAGAGTAAACATATAGAACATCTCATCACAGAAATGGAAACTATTAAAAAAAAGGCAAATGGAAATTTTGGAATTGAAAAGTACATTATATCAAATTAAAAATTCATAGGCTTAAGACTGGATTAGAGGCCACAGAAGAAAGGATCCGTGAACTTGAGGACAGATCAATCAAAATGATCCAATTTGAAGAATAGAAAAACAATTGGTAAAAAAGAATAGAATTACAGAGGTAATTTGTGAGATAATATCAAGAAGGCTACTATACATGCAATATGGAGAGAAAGAATTGGACAGAAAAAAGCTTAGAGAAACAATAGGTGAACATTTTCCAAATTTGGTAAAGAACATTGCAGATTCAGGAAGCTTATTGAGCAGCAAGCATAATAAATGAAAACAAAACCTAGGCACATAGCCAAAAGCCAGAAAACAAAGGTAAAGATAAAATCTTTAAAGCAACCAAAGATGACAGTATATATAGAGAATAATGGTATAAAGCATGGCTAATACCTCATCAGAAAAAAATGGAAGTTAGAAGATAGTGGAGCATGTGGCGCCTGCGTGGCTCAGTTGGTTAAGCATCTGACCCTTGTGCACTCTCTCTCCCTCTCCCTCAAAATAAATAAAGTCTTTAAAAAAAATAGTGGAACACTTTTAAAGTCCTCAAAGAAAACAAAACCAAACCTGCCAGCCAGAATTCTACATCTGGTGAAAAAAACTCTCAAAATGACAGTAAAATAAAGACACTTTAAAATAAGCGAACGCTGTGCAAATCTATTATCAGCACACACAAGCCACAAGTAATCCTAAAGAAAGTTCCTTGACTGAAGGAAAATAATGCCAGATGGAAATTCAGATTTATAGGAAGAAATGAAAAACATTGGAAATAGGAGAATGTGGGCAATGTAAAAGACTCGTTTTCATTCTTTAATATCTTTTAAAACAGCTAAACATTTGAAGCAAATAAAATCATTGTAGAAATAGCATGTATCACAACAGTAGCCCAAAGGATAGAGAAGGAAGGGAAGGGGGTAAATGGAGCTATTGTGTTGAGATTTTTATATTTTATAGTAATTAAGCAGACTTATGAGCAGACTATGATAAGTTAAGGATTATATACTGGAATCCTGAGAACAACCATTAAAAAAACAATGAAGTATACGCTAAAGACCAAAAGAAATATAAAGTTTAATACTGGAAATACTAAAATACTAAATCCAAAAGATGGAGGAAAAGTAGAGAAAAAAATAACAAAGAACAAATGAAACAAATAACAATATGGATGACTTAAACCCAATCATATCATTAAGAATATTTATTGTAAATGAATTACTCGAATTAAAAGACAAAAAACAAAGAATCTAATTTAAAAATGCACAAAGGAACCAAGTAGACATTTTTCCAAAGAAGACATCGAGATGGCTGACCAGTACATGAAAAAATGCTCAACATCACTAATCATCTAGGAAATGCAAATCAAAACCTTGATGTGGGGCGCCTGGGTGGCTCAGTGGGTTAAGCCTCTGCCTTCGGCTCAGGTCATGATCTCAGGGTCCTGGGATCGAGTCCCGCATCGGGCTCTCTGCTAGGCAGGGAGCCTGCTTCCTCCTCTCTCTCTCTCTCTGCCTGCCTCTCTGCTTACTTGTGATCTCTGTCTGTCAAATGAATAAATAAATTCTTTAAAAAAAAAAAACCTTGATGTGACATCACTTCACACCTGTTAGAATTGCTATCATCAGGAAGGTAAAAGATAAGTGTTGGCAAGGATGCGGAGGAAAGGGAACCCTCACGCACTGTTGGTGGGAATTTAAATTGGTGTAGCAACTGTGAAAACAGTATGAGGTTCCTTGGAAAGTTAAAAATAGAATTACCATATGGTCCAGCAATCCCACTTATAGGTATATATACAAAGGAAACAAAACTAGGATCTTGAAGAGATAATCTGCACTCCATTCTTCACTGCAGCATTATTCACAGTCCCCAAGATATGGAAATAAGCTAAGTGTCCATCGACAGATGAATGGATAAAGATGTTTATTTATTTATTTACTTACTTATTAGATATGAAAAAGAGGGACATCCTGCCAGTTGCAACAACATTGATGGACCTTGTGGGCATTACATGAAGTGAAATAAATCAGGCAGAGAAAGATACATGCTGTATATATCATTGAGAAGTAGAATCTAAAAAAACTAAACTGCTAGAACAGAAAGCAGAAGGGTGGTTGTCGGAGGCTGGGGTATGGGGGAAATGGGGAGATATTGGCCAGAGGTACAACCTTCCAGTTATAAGATGAGTGAATTCTGAGGACCTAATGTATTGCATGGTGATTATATTTAACAATATTATATGCTTGAAAGTTGCAAAGAGAGTAAATCTTAAGTATTCTCTCCACAGAAAAGAAATGGCAATTATGTCAGGTGATGGAAGTGTTAAACTAACCCTAGTGTAGTAATCATTTCACAATATGTAAGTGTATCAGATCAACATGTTGTACAGCTTAAAATTACACAATGTTATGTCAATTATATTTCGATATATTGGAGAAAATACATATGACCAATAGTACATAGAAACAATAGTACTTATTAAGCTTCCGTGAAGGTATGACGGTTGGATTAGATGGATACATATAAATATATTATAGTAGATATATTACAGTAGATGATGTGAAATAGAAGGGAATGGGTCTGGGAATGGAGGAGAAAGGTGAAAAAGCAAAGAGCCAAATCTGTCTTCAGAATGTATGGTAGCATGAAATGGTTGACTGGAAATTCAGAGAAAAGAAAAATAGTCTTCATAAGGCATGTAGTTAATTGATTCTAATGGCTAACATATGAGGCAGTAAATATTTTAAACCAAACAAAGGGAAGGACTGATGAGAGTGTTAAGACCTTTTATGTCAACAGTATTTATTGTTACATTACTTTTTTTTTTTTTTGACAGACAGAGATCACAAGTAGGCAGAGAGGCAGGCGAGAGAGGAGGAAGCAGGTTCCCCAGAGAGCAGAGAGCCCTATGTGGGGCTTGATTCCAGAACCCTGAGATCATGACCTGAGCCGAAGACAGAGGCTTTAACCCACTGAGCCACCCAGGCGCCCCGTTACATTACTTTTTGATTGAGAACAAATATATAAGGCAATGTGATAATTTGAAGCTGGTTTTTGTTTGCTTTGAACTTGAATTTGAATTCCAAAGCCACTTAAGCTTTTACTTTCTCTTTGGGCAGGGGCTTTGTTAAATTTTTGAAACTAAAGGAGTCATATTTAAGCCAGTCATTGCAAAAATGCAGGACTAGGAATGAAGTCACAGCTAGGTGCTGTCAGGCAACTGAAAGAAATTGTTAACTAAGGTAGCAGGGCTATGAGAAACTGGAGGCTCCCCATGTAGAGAGTGTAATCGTTCATGGTTCGAAGAGTTAAGCACTTGCCAGTGTAGATCTTGAAGAAGGAAGTATATCAGTCAGGAATTAGACATGGAAGAGTGGGTATAGAGCAAGCGGAAATCAGGGCCAAACAAGTGAGAATCTGTCAGGGAAAGTTTTGAGTCCATATAAGGCCCCACGTATTAAGCCGGGTTATGACCCTGATGACTGAGGTGGTGTGTTTGCCCTTGCTCTCTGCAGGATTCAATGAACAGGGAAAGGAGAGCATAGTTATGGATAGACTGAAATTCTGAACCCAACCTTATTAAAACCTTGGCCTTGAGCACCTCTTGAAATCTGAGGTTTACTGTCACCCCTTGACATGAAATTTTTGAGATTTATTTTAGGACTGTAAAATTTAACTGACTTGGAAAACCTCCAGGTCTAATAACAACTTTCTAAATTCTAAAGGTTAGCCATTCTTCAAGATGTAGATTGAAAATGCCAAATCAGTAATTAAATCATTTCAGCAGTTTTTCCTGTTCTTTGTTGGTTTAAGGTTCAGATTTGATTTTGGTCTTTGGTCACCAAAGAACATCTTGAAACACTTAAGTCTTGAAGAGCACTGAGGAGTTGCAGCTGGCAGGAAGGGAGAATGAAACAATGAAAAACTGTCACTGGAATGGGGCAAGATGTGTGCTGACATTAAACATTTAGAGACTTTTATTTTTTTCAGGCTCCTGTTCCTGAATATGACTCTTTCACCCACCAAGAAGAACCAATTTTGAGGTTATAGCCAGTCTTCCTTAACAATTCGTCTAATCTAAAAAAAAAAAAAAAAAAAAAAAAAAAGAATAGTCTTTTTAAATAATAGCAAGTCAATCATGTAGAAGAAATACAATGACATATAGAGTTGTGCACATTGTGTTTTCAGCATATGATTGACAGTTCTTATAAATCACAGCCTTGTTCTTAAACCTTACTGTAATGAGCATTAGGAGGATCTTTCCTGCAAGCACATACACATATTGAAAATAAAAAAGTTCTAAAAATTGGGTGCAAAAAAAACCAATAAAAACCAAAACAAGAAATAATTGCATTGAAATGTTTGAAAATGATTAATATTTTGACGTAACTCTATTCTTTAACCAAGCTCCTTCAATGTTAGAGAAAGATAAGATTCTTTGGTTCTGGGGGTGCCTGGGTGGCTCAGTGGGTTAAAGCCTCTGCCTTCGGCTCAGGTCATGATCTCAGGGTCCTGGAATTGAGCCCCGCATCGGGCTCTCTGCTCGGTGGGGAGACTGCTTCCTCCTCTCTCTGCCTGCCTTTCTGCCTACTTGTGATCTCTATCACATAAATGAATAAAATATTAAAAAAAAAAAGATTCTTTGGTTCCATTTCAAGACCCTTCCAATTAACAAAAAAAAAGAAACCACTTTCATAACTTGATGAGGCTTAATATACTTAGCAGAGACAATTTTCCATGGCTATGAAACATATCATTATAGAGACACATCTGGAGCCAAGCAGCAGAGTGGTCAACAGTCCCTCCAGACTTCTGTGTTTTAAGAGATCCTATATCTGAAGTTTTCTCGCATTTCCAAAGAGCAAGTTGTAGGTTTGATGGCAAGTGAAGCCAAGCTCTATTGCTTCAACCCCCAAATCACAAATGTTCCACTAAATCCTCCCCCAGAAAACCAATCAGTGATTGTTAGCCTCTTACTGGGAGAATGCCCTTGATTCTAAATTATCTTAACATTATGCGCTTTCATCCTAATTCCCTAAAACATTAGTGTGAATCCAGTTGATTATTCCTTAAGTGTTAGACATAAGGAGTATGTAAAGATTAATTACAGGATAAAAAGCCCCCCCCCCTTTTTTTTACTAAGTGCTCCTAAATGTAGTAGCAATGGACTCTATACTTGAAGTGTTCTCAGACAAATATATAAATATTATACCTGGAGCTTTTCCCCACATCCGTAAGTTTGACACAACTGGATACCAGTATCAAGTGCTTGTCAACAGCTTTACAGGGGCAGTAATGTGTGTGTGTATTATACATAATAATAATATATATTGTGTTTGTATAGTAGCATATACGTAGGATTATGATTATCATGTACATATAATGTACATGATTTTACGAACACGAGCTCGTAAGTTATATATGTTAGTCTATAAATACGTTTGACTACTTTCTCATCTTTGCAATGTAACAACCTTTTTAACATTTTGCCTTTAACTTTTTTTTTCTTAATAACCAACCATATTAGACGAGGCTAGACCCGAAAAATAATTTTTTCCAAAATATCTGTTAAAGGGGCTTCTGACTGGCTCAGTTGGTGGAGGGTGCAACTCTTGATTTTCAAGGTTGTGACTTTGAGCCCCATGTTGGGTATGCAGATTACTTAAAAATACAATCTTTAGGGGTGGCTGGTGGCTCAGTCGGTTAAACCTTTGACTTCTGATTTCAGCAGAGGTCATGATCTCAGGATCATGAGATCAAGCCCGAGTGGGGCTCTGCGATCAGTGGGGAGTCTGCTGGAGATTCTTTCTTTCCTTTTCCTTTTCCCCTCTACCCCCACTCATGCTCAGGCATTCTCTCTCAAAAAATACTAAATAAAGAAATAGGTAAATAATCTTTTTTAAAAATTCTGTTAAAATGGGGCGCCTGGGTGGCTCAGTGGGTTAAAGCCTCTGCCTTCGGCTCAGGTCATGATCCCAGGGTCCTGGGATCGAGCCCCACATCGGGCTCTCGGCTCCGCAGAGAGCCTGCTTCCTCCTCTCTCTCCCTGCCTGCCTCTCTTGCCTACTTGTAATCTCTCTCTGTCAAATAAATAAATAAAATCTTTTAAAAAAAAAAATTCTGTTAAAGAAAACCAGTATGAAAGTAGAAGTCAAGCTCAGACTCCAGAAGAATATTGATTTTCTTTTTTAACAAAATCATAGCAGAAAAACTCCTAACTAGAATAATTTCTTTATTTCTTGGCCTTTTTAATTAAAGAATATATTGTAAATGGATAGATGTAAGTGACGCTTTCTTTTTTCCAGTTGAGTAACTCCATGAATATAATATCCTCTACTATAATCTCCTTGCTTTCTTTATATCTCAGGAAATTTTATGGTGATTCTGTCTATAATCTATTTTGAAATGTGGATTCAGTATTATTACCAATGTTCTTTGTGTATTAAAAATTTACTGTTAACATGTAAAATAGTTTTTATTTTTACATAAACATACTGAAACATGGTTTCTTTAAGCTTATCATTTAATTTCAGCAAAGAAAATGGGTTATATTTTAGAGAAATTACTGAAATGTTATTTTCACATAAATTTGTTTTGGCTCTTCTATTCTTTTAACTTAATCTTAAAATTCATTCTAAAAAGTCATTCTTAAAATTTTAACTATGTGAGGTGATGGATGCGTTAACTAATCTTATTATAGTAATTATTTTGTAATATGTACATATATCAAATCATTACATTGTATAGCTTAAATTTATACAGTTTTACCTGTCAGTTATAACTCAATAAAGTGGAAAAAATTAAATGATCTGTTCATATTAACAAGTCCATTACTTAGCATATTAAATTGGACTCTCTTAATGGATTCCTCATATACAAAAATACAAAAAAAATTTTTTAATTGTGAGTTATTTATAGCATAAGGTTATCCTGAGATTGATCAGTTAAGAATGTATTTTGTTGTTTTTTTTTTAAAGATTTTATTTATTTATTTGATGGAGAGAGAGAAAGAGAGCACAAGTAGGCAGAGCAGCAGGGAGAGGGAGAGGAGAAGCAGCTTCCCTGCTGAGCAGAGAGCACTTTGTAGGACTTGATCCCAGGATTCTGGGATCATGACCTGAGCCAAAGGCAGACACACTGAGCCACTCAGCCACCCCAAGAATGTATTTTGTTAAAAATTTCTGGAAGGCTTTTGCTAAGACAGTGATGTATAAACCGAAATTATTGATAGGTAATTTAACGTGATAAATTAAGGAATAGAGGATATTTAATCTATTTCTTTTATATGAATTTTTGAGTATATTAATTTTCCAATTGTTACAAAAATGGAAATTAGATCTTTAATTTTCTTCAGTGTTTGCAAATCACTTTCCCTTGTACTTCTCTTCTTTTCTTTTTTTTTTTTCCAAATATCATCAGTTACCATTAAATAAAAATAGACTAAGTTGAATGTTATAGGCTACCTTTTGGTAATATTTTTTAATCTTCCTTTTGAATGATAGGGTTTTCTTGGAAGGGTTCTTCACTGTATTTTTTTTTAATTTAATTTTTTTTAAATTTATTTATTTGACAGACAGAGATCACAAGTAGGCAGAGAGGCAGGCAGAGAGAGAGAAGGGGAAGCAGGCTCCCCGCTGAGCAGAGATCCCGACGCGGGGCTCGATCCCAAGTCCCCGAGATCACGACCCGAGCTGAAGGCAGAGGCCCAATCCACTGAGCCACCCAGGCGCCCCTCTTCGCTGTATTTTTATCACAGTATAATTACATACAGCAAATTTTATTATACATTTCTACCTATTTTAACAAATGTATATAGTTGTGTAAACACACCACAAGCAAAATCTACACGTTTCATTATGCCAAAAAATTCTCCCATACTCATTTGTATTCAGTCCCTCCTTCATCCCTGAGCACTGATCTATTTTCTGTCCTTATAGTCTTGTCTTTGAAATAATGTTCTATAAATGGAGTAACACAGTCTTTTGAACCTGGCTTCTTTCACTTAGGATATTAGAGAACCATCCAAGTTGTGTGTACCCTAGTTCATTCCTTTTTATTTCTGGGTAGTATTCCCCTATATGGATGTGTCACAGATTATTAATCCATTTCTCAGTTGAGGAATGTTGGAGTTGTTTGCAATGTTTGATGATTACTGAGCAACTGCTGTAAAGATTTGTTTTCAAGTTTGTGAGTGAACACAGCTTTCTCTCTTTTTTTATTATGTTAAATTAGCCAGCCTATAGTACTCATTAGTTTTTGACGTAGTGTTCAACAATTCATTAGTTGCATAGAACACCCAGTGCTCATCACAACACATGCCCTCCTTAATACCCATTACCTGGTTACCCCATCCTCCTACCCTCCTCCCTTCTGGAACCCTCAGTTTGGTTGCCAGAGTCCAGAGTCTCTCATGATTTGTCTCCCTCTCTGACTTCTTCCCATTCAGTTTTCCCTCCCTTCTGCTGTGGTCCTTCACGCTATTCCTTGTTTCACATGTGAGTGAAACCATGTGATAATTGTCTTTTTCTGCTTGACTTATTTCACTTAGCATAATCCCCTCCAGTTCCATCCATGTCAATGCAAATGGTGGGTATTCATTCCTTCCCGTGGCTGAGTAATATTTCATTGTGTGTATGGACCACATCTTCTTTATAACATTCATCTGTTGAAGGGCATCTCGGCTCCTTCCACAGTTTGGCTATTGTGGACATTGCTGCTATGATCATTCTTTTCACTACATCTGTAGTGCCCCTTCTTTTCACTATGTCTGTATCTTTGGGGTAAATACCTAGTAGTGCAATTGCTGGGTCGTGAACATAGCTTTCATCTAACTTGGGCAAATAATTTTATAAGAAACTGCCAAACTCTTTTCCAAAGTGGTTGTAACATTTTGCATTCCCTCCAAAAGTGTGTTAGTGTTGCTCTGAATCCTTGCAAGTTCATGATATTCTCTCTCTTTTTCTCTCTTTTCTTTAAGGCATTCCACTAAGTATGGAGTTGTGTATCATGGTAGTTTTAGTTTCATTTCCCTGATGACAAATGACATTGAGCATCTTTCTCTGTGCTTTTTGCCATCGATATATTTTCTTTGGTGAAACATATGTTCAGCTCTTTGGTTCATTTTTAAAATCTGTTATTTTTTATTATTGGGTTTTGAGTTTCTTTGTAATTTTAGATATAAGTGTTTTATGAGATATGTGATTTGTAAAAATTTTCTCCTTGTCATGACTTTCAAAGACTAGACATTCTTAATTTAGATTAAATCCAGTTTATTTGTTTGTTCTTTGATTCATTGTGCTTTTGGTTTTGTATGTAGAAATCATGGCCTAATTGAAGGTCACAAAATTTTCTTCCTTTTTTTTTTTTGGTCAAGTTTTAGAATTCTAGGTTTTATATTTATATCTGTGATTCATTTTGAGAATTTTTTGGTTCAGTGTAAGTTTGGATAAAGGTTTTTGTTTTGTTTTGTATTATAAATTTGTTTGTTTTTTGCATATGGGTATCCAGTTTTTCCAGCACTATTTATAGTTGGAAAGACTGTCCTTTCTTCCACTGAATTGCCTTTTTGCCAACAGACTCTATATGTTTCAGACTATTTCTGCATTCTTTTTTTCATTCCATTCTTTTTCATGTTTGTTCTTTCTCCAACACCACTCTCTTGATTACTGTAGCTCTATATTGTCTGGATGTGGATCTTTTACCTTTGAAGAAAATGTATTTCCTGCTATTTTTCTTTTTTTCTTTTTTTTTTTTTTTGTAGTTTTCTCTTAATATAAATTAGGTTAGCTTAGTTAATAATGTTCATGTCTTCTATCCTTGGTAACAATTTGTCTACTTGTTCTCTCAGTTGCTGGGAGGGTGTGTTGAAGTCTCCAGTTGTATTTGTGGATTTGTCTTTTTCTCCTATCAGTTCTGTAGTTTGGGTTCATGTACTTTGAAGTGCTGTTGTTAAGCACATACAAATTTACATCTGCTATGTCATTCTGGGAAAGTGACCCCTTCATAATTAAGTAATGTCCATCTTTATACCTATCCTGAAGTCTGGTTGGCATGATCTTGATAGATCTATTTCTGTTTCCTTTTCTTTAGTATTTGCATAGTATCTCTTTTCTAGAATTTTATTTTTAACCTGTTTTTGCCTTTATATTTAAATGGGTTTATGTACACAGCAAGTTTGATCTTAGTTTTTCAATCCAATCTGATTATCTCTATTTTTAACTAATGTGTTTATAAGGTTTATATTTAATGTAATTACTAATGTGATTTGATTAAAATTCACCATAGTTTTAGCTGTTTTATTTTTTAGTCTTTTCTTTTGTTTCTTCCTCCCTCACATTTCATTTTTGATTATTCTGTAAAGATAATGCATTGTCAATAGTTTTGCTTTAGATAGTTATCTTTTGAACAACTAAAAATAAAGTTGAATTTTGTGTTTATCTCCATTTATTCCATTTCTAAAACCATATATTTCTTTGTGTGTATGTTATATCTCACCAAAGTTTTAAAAAACGTATTGAAATTTTTCTTCTCTACCAGCACATACACCACCAATTTCTGCCTTCTCCTGACTTTGTTAAAAATGGATTGTGAATGGGCAACTAGGAATATGCTTGATTTTTTAGACTTCTTTTATGCTTACTTAGAATTTTAGAACCACAGGATTGAATATGTCATAAGAGTTCCTTTGGCCTCGTTTTCAAAGTGTGACAGATTTACTTCAACTGATCTTATTTTAAGATTCATCTAAAGTTCCCTTTTTGAGGTTGTAACTTAAGCCTGCTTGGTCTGTGGGCTTCTTTTGCCTCTATTTCATTGCCCTGCTATTGTGTGAGGAGAGAGAACATCAGGACCACACTGTCTGCTTTTCAGTGTTCTCCTTTTAGTAACCTCACACACGTATGAAGACAGTTACTGAGTCCCTTCTTGCCATTCTCCTTTACAGGTAAACAGTCTGTACTTATTTGAGTTTTTTAAACAGAAAGATCTACTTTTCGTCTATATATTCTTAACCATTTCTGTAATATTTTCCCCTGGATATCTCACGTAATTATTTATTTTAAAGATTTTATTTATTTATTTGACAGACAGAGATCACAAGTAGGCAGAGAGGCAGGCAGAGGAGAGGGTTAAGCAGGCTTCCTGCTGAGCAGAGAGCCTGATGTAGGGCTCGATCCCAGGACCCTGGGATCATGACCTGAGCCAAAGGCAGAGGCTTAACCCAGTGAGCCCCCCAGGCACCCCTCATGTAATTATTTTTGTTAGGGCATATATAAATAAATGGTAGCAGTTTTCACCAAGATGAAAGAGCCAGAATCTCTGTGTGGCTAATGTTAACACTGGGAGAATGCCAGGGCACCAAATGAATTGGTGTAAATTCACGGGGTCCCCCTTCCTTTGGCAAGTTTGCTCACTGTCCTGACCCTTACAGCCCAGTGCTGAACTTAAACTCTCTCCCTGAAGCTGTATGGCTAATTTGAAATTGTAATTTCATACCTTTATGAAAGCCCAGGGACTCTGAAATTTGGAGGATGTCACCCAAAAGTAATGTTCACCTGAGGACCCAGGTTATTCCAGAGCCTACTGAATGCAGCACCCCTGGGCATGTCACTTGTATAGGGATGGGCCAGAAGGAAAAGAACAGACTGGAAAACCTAGATTTTTTCTGAGCAAACCATATTCAGTTGTGAAAAAAAAAATACAATTGGGCTGGTCCTGTAGTAGAACTTATAAACACTTGTCAGTTATGAGGGTAACTGCAAGATTTATTTTCAAGCTTTCCCCTTGATTTCATGTCCAGAGCATAACATTTTCTTTTTGTCTTTTTCCCCCCTCAAGGGGTGCTACATCCATTGTGTACAGATGCAAACAGAAGGGGACCCAGAAGCCTTATGCTCTCAAAGTGTTAAAGAAAACAGTAAGTTTATTTCATTATATAACAGCATCTCTAAGGGATCTGTGACCTGGAGAAGCCAGGAGCCCTGATTCACAGGATAAAGAGGCCAGAGAACTGCTGTGTACAGCTAACTCACTTGAATCTTGAGCATGAAAATGCAGCCAGATGAGTTGTTTTCTAGTGGAAACTCCATGACTCTTTGAAAGCGACTGGATCTCAGACTGGATGTGGTTGTGGGGAGAAGTGTGGCAAGGAGAAACCTTTAGAACTGGCAGGTAGACCTGGTATACTTTGTATACTAGTAATGTACATATGTACATATATGTGTACACATGTCCATATATGTGTGTTATGCCCCAGTAATGGGTCCGTGATTAAAGGAGCGAGACTGATAAAAGCGAAGGTCAAGCAAAGCTTTATTTTGCGCCAAGCGTCAAGAATCAAACCGAACGTTCCGGGATGTACCTCTTACAAGAGAGGGCGACCCTTCTCTGTTTCACAGACTAGCTTTTAAGGGCAAAGGCCATGCGGTCGGGCTTGGTCATGCACAGGTGACCAATGAGATTGTATCACACACGGGAAACTCCACAGTGATGCTAGGTGACCAATTGAATTACAATTTACCCTAGTAGACCTTTGAACTGGCCTGTTACACCTTGATTAGGATTGGTGCCAAAAAGGCTACCAAAGGGCAGGGGGCCCATACTCCTTGGTAGCTAGGGAGACAGTATGCAACCCCCCACGGATCGGATGTCTCCACTTGGCCTGACCCACCCTCGTATCTGGGCTTTGTTACCTGGAGCTGGTTTCTGGGACTTGTTTTTAAGTAAGTTCCCTGGGGGAAGGGGAGCAGGGACAGTTTAAGAGTTAAACAACAAGATTTTTGTTTAACCTCAATGGACGCCTCCGGCTAAAATATAAAAATATAAAATAGGTCCTTACAATGTGTACAGATATAGAATCTCCAATCACAGTTTAGTATAGTAGACATGCTTGCTATTTAAAAAAAATACCTAAATGAAACACAAATAGATGTATTTGTGAAAGGAGTCATCAGCTTCTAACTTGATTTTCAAATGTTGGGTTTGCTTCAGTTAAGTGCAAATAGACAAATACTGTTGTTTCTAGGACTGAGCCTGCTCATTTAAGAAGTCTCTATTTGAACAAGAAGGAAGGATTGGGTTTTCATATTGCTTCTTTTTGCCATATGCTCATAGGTGAGCCAAGGGGACAAAGTTACTCTGGCTCATCTCCAATGAGGTACAGCAGGTGAGAGTTCACGATAGAAGTGGCAGCATCTGAAACCAGCATTCATGGTAGTCCCTGTATCCCAGAGAGTGTTTGTCAATGCAGTGCGTGGCTACTCTCTGTCTTGAAAGAGTTTCCCTTTATAAAACCACAAAAACATAACATATTCCTTTGTAGCACATTCTTCCTTTCTCAAATTCTATGTGAACACATATGTGAAATATATATACTTCTGAAAACCCAGCTGTAAAGTATGCTGAGGAGAGAAATATCATAAATCTTGAAATCAAATGATACCTCTTTTAGGCTGAAGGATTTTTTTTTTTCTAATATCACCAATTGTTTATGTATTGTCTGGCCCAGGGAAATTTTAGAAATTTTAGAATCTCATACAATGAAGAGAATAATGGCAGGGTGTTTTCAGTTGAGTAGAAGTAGAATGACATTTTGAAACAATCTGTTAGAATTTAAAGCCAGAGCAAACTAACAAAGACAGTTTAAGTGAAGAATAATAATTTAAATGGCAGTTGCTACTATAAACCCAAAGGGATTTCCTATTTGGTGTAGGCAATGATTTAAGTACTCCAGAATGTAGAGGAATCTTTTGATTGATAAGATTTGGAATTTTCTCTTAAATCAATTTCTTAGAGTCATAACATTTATTTGAACTAAGGATTATTACAATTTTATGAAGTGGAACTTGTAAGTAAATATCTACTTTTTATGAAGATAAGTAAGCATGTTTTAGCAGTGGTCACATAGATGTTTTCGGACTTGATTATATTCTTTCTTGCTGGTTAAAAAAATTGTCAGTAAAATTTGTGAGTGGTTGTTTTGTTTTCATAGTTGAGGAAACTTTGAAAGGGATTAGCTGTACGAATGTGTAGGAGAAGAAACACTCAGAAATGACGTTTGAATGTTCAGAATCCCAAAGGACAGAGAGCTGGTTGAGAAAATACTGGTTTATGTCAAAAATCTTTGGTTGAATTAGAATAAGAGACAGGAGAAGACATTTTGTGAGTTCGTGAGTTATTCACTGGGAAAGTAAAGCTCTGGTTTGCCCTTGCTGTCTTCTCTTCTCCACCTCTGTTTGTGGAAACATCTTCCTCAGAAGACAGGCAGGAAGAAAATGTGGATGGGAACCAAGTGTCAGATGGAGCGGTGGAGCGGTGCTTTAAGGCAGATGTTGTCAAACACAGTCACTGCTGTGCCAAATGGAATGAGAGAAAATCCCCTGGAGAAACCCAAGCTTTGAACATGAATTGGATGGAATCTCCAGCATTGTCTCCTAGAATAAACCATGCACAGAGATGTGTAAATGAGAGAATAGGAGGCAAAACCTCAAAAAGCAATTGCCTCCAGCGCTTCCTTTCTTATAGGTCATGAGGACGGAACTTCCTTCTCTAAATGAAATGAATGAAGCCTAGGAATCGCTTTACAGAAGAAAAGCAATGCAAAGAAAACAAACCATTTTCCTAGTGAATTCAGTTAAAGATCTGCTCTTTCAGGAAAGAGGGGATTATAGAAATGGAATTATTTAATCAGTCTATTTATTAGATTGAGCCACATAAAACTGCCTCTCTTAAATCATTTTTTTTCCTACAAAAATGACAGTTTTTTGTGGTTCAACTAATGACTTTGGGACCACTATATTACTTCACTGGATAATTCCTCTAGTCTTCATTTTATGACTAGACCTAAACCTAAAAAGTCCGAAAGATTGTCTATCTATCCATCTACCTATCATCTATTATCAGCTAACTGTAAGAATTTCCTGAATCTGCTGTAATAAACTACCACAAACTGGGAAGCTTAAAACAATGGAAATTTATTCTCTTAGAGTTCTGAGGCCAGAAGTTTGAAATCAAGGTTTTGGCAGGGTCGATACTTTCTAAGAGTGCTCAAGGAGAACTTGTTCCATGCCTTTCTCCTGCTCCTGGTGACAGAAACTTGCCTTGCAGATGTGTCACTCTAATCTCTGCCTCTGTTGTCATGTGGCCACTTTCTCCCTTTGTGTCTGCATCTCATCTTCCCTCTATACATTGTCTGTGCCCAAATTTTCCTCTTAGAATGACACCATTCCTGTTGGATTAGGGGCAGACCCTACTCTACTATGACTTCATCTTAAATGAACTTATATCCACAACAACTCAATTTCCAAACCAGGTCACTTTTGGAAGTACTGCTGGTTAGGACTTCAATATAATCTTTTTTGGGGGGATAAAATTCTGCCCATAATACTATCTATAAGAAAAGACTTCCGAGATGAATTTCAAAATACGTATTCAATCTGTTATCTGAAGATAAGTGAAACTTATATCATATTCAAGAAAGTTAATAAACCTAAGAAAACTCAATCCAGTTTATAGGTGATTAAATTCACATATGAACACTTTTAAGTCCAAGAAAGATTTCTCATCTCTTTTACAATTATTTGATAACAATAATCCTCTTTCCCAAGATCTGTTTAAATACTTTTTAAAGGCAGTTTGCCCAAATTTTATTTTGTGGCAATATGATGTACCTTTCTATAGCTTAATATTTGGAGAAGGACTTAGTTTACATTGGCAATAAGAGACTTACTCCTAATTCATCACCGAGAATCCGTTAGGCACTTACATGTCTGGGTGATAGACACTGACTCTCATTTATCCACAGGAAGATAGACTAAAGCACTAGCTCTTATGGAGAAATCCTTATCTCTTTGGTCATCAGGTACAGGACAGAGTTAATGCTTATAACAAACACAAATTGTCATGTTTAGACAATTGGGTATTTTGACTAATAAAAATGTCTTTATGGGAAATTAATGTGTAATTATAATAAAAATATTTTTAACTGACATATTTTAAATATGGATATAATACCATATACTTTATATATAGATAACTATATTTCATAGAATTAGTATACATCAAAATACATATTAACCCAAGTAATAATGTCTGCAACTTACTTTCAAATACTTAAGCAACAAAAAAGTGTGTGAGTAGTTTGTGTACATATGGGGAGAGAAAGAAAATATAGCAACAATCAACAATTATTGAATATAAGACAATATACTAGCATCCATGCTGGTATTTCAATATCTCAGTATATATGAAAATTCTCATAGCCAAAAATTTAGGTTAAAACATACTTCAATATTGACATCCTATTTTATCATAAATTAGCATTTCTTCTGGCCATTCAAAAAGCACTTCAAAATATTACAGTTTCTAAACGTTATGGTAAACTCCAGTGACTCTCTCTATTGAAGTGCCAGAAAATAGTTGAACCATCTCTTTACTGAAAAACCTAGACATTTCCAGAAGCAATATCTGTTCACCTCATTGTGTCATTAATACAGACAAAGTTTTGAGGACAGTAAGAGTAAACAAAGAGGAAAATGAATTGAAAGGCTTTTGTGATCATGTATTTGTTTAATTTTTTTCTGCTAGTATTCAAGTTCCTTGCACTGGGATAGTCATCAAATCACTTGGAGTGGCATCCATACTCTCCTCTTGGGAAAAAAGTGGCCTGTTTTGGAACTTTAGCTTTGAAACAAGTATAGACTCATAGGCAGTGCCATTTTGGTCACCCCAAGTTCTTTATTGCCTTGCATAGAAGAACTAAGTGATTGCAGATATCAGTGGAACTTGTTCCATGAACTTTGTAAAACATGAATCAAGGGTGAAGGGAACAAGGCTACCTTTTTTTCCCTTCATTCATGAGCCTTTATCATCTCCATTTTATGTGATATTTAGAAGAAATTTAAGTAGAGAAAAAGGACTTACTAAGCTACTACCTCAGATTAGCAATTTAGGGACATTAAAGGATTCTAACTGGCACAGCTGTTAGGATAACCCATGATTTAGAAGACAGAAACTTTGCGGGGGGCGGGTGGTAAATTGTAATTTTTTTATTGGAAAACAAATCTACAACTTGAAGTGGATTTGAGGCAAATTGTTCCATAAGCAGATTTTCTTCAAAAGGCTAAACGAAGTTTAAAAGCAAGCAACAATAGAAGAAAATGTTTCTGGTACAGGACAAGCAGTCCAAAAAAAAAAACAGTGTATGAGTACCTGGATAATATCCATTTTGCAACAGTGCAACTTTTAAGTGCATATTTTGACTGTCCATAGTCC
Organism: Enhydra lutris kenyoni; assembly: GCF_002288905.1. Taxonomy (NCBI): domain Eukaryota; kingdom Metazoa; phylum Chordata; class Mammalia; order Carnivora; family Mustelidae; genus Enhydra; species Enhydra lutris. The sequence continues at coordinate 33,518,634 of NW_019154103.1, forward strand.
ACTCAGAGTTACAGCTCCACACTTCAACAATAGGCTGTCAGTTCCCGAAGAAAACTACTTAAAAAGGCATAACCCAGATGTTTCCTCATTTGACCAACTCACTCTAAGTTCAGATGTGCAGAAGGGCTTAGATATACCCAGAGTAAGCCACATGAAACATGTTACTTGATCGATTTTCTAAAATACGGTTTCAAGAAAATGTCAGTAAGATAATGGAAGAAAGCATGGAGGAGTGAAGTCCTAATTACTGCACATGCATATTTTTTGACAGCATTTCACAGATAAGTTACAAAGAAAAGGCAAATAAACAATTTTGTACAAGAAAGTGAACACATTCTGTACAGTGTCTTCACTTTGCTATCATCATTTGTACAAGCACTTCATAGTTTGCTTGACCATCACCATCAATATCTGCTTCCCTGGTCATTTCATCAACCTCATCTGTTAATTTCTCTCCCATGTTTGTCATCACATGTCCAAGCTCTGCTGCCATAACACAGCCATTGACATCCTATCAGACACAAGGAATGCTTCTCTAATTTCTTCTTCACTTGTCCGTGCCTTTCATTTTTCTTGCCATCATTGTCAGAAATTCTGGAAAGTCAATTGTGCCATTACCATCAGCATCTATTTCATTAATCATGTCCTGTAACTCTGCTTCTGTGGGATTCTGCCCAAGAGACCTCATTACAGTTCCCAATTCCTTTGTTGTTACAGTTCCATCACCATCCTTGTCAAATGGCGAAAAGGCATCTTTGACTTCTGCAATCTGCTCTTCAGTCCTCTGTCAGCCTGTACTACGTCATTTGGCTCGCAGCCGCTGCTCGGTCAGAGTGCGGCTTCTGCCTGTTGCTCTGGCGGTGTTGTCCTGGCAACTCCCTAGACGGAACCTTTTTACTGATATCACACGACTTTCGAATATGCTGAACTTAAAACTGCACAAAATGAGAAAAACAGATCCGAGAAAGTGTCAGAATTTGAACAGATTCAACAGATGGCACCTTCAGTTTGGACTGAATTTTGCTGAGTTAAATGGAATCACAACTTTGGAAGAATGGCACAGTGATACTGCAGTTACTATTTCAGGAGTGAGTCACAGGCTTTACCTTTTTTCCTGAGGAGTGCATACCTCAGGGCGTATCTAAATAATCACACTTCAGCCCTATCCGTATAGCTCATATTCGAGAAGAACTGAGTGAGATTTAAGAAAATCATGCTCACCAGTCATTTATAGTGTCCCTGGAATTTTGGAGACAAATATTTGAATTCTAGAATTGAGATGAAATTTCTAGCTGTATGGCTCAACTCTTGGAAGAAATTGCATTCAGCTTACTGTAAAATCTGTGCCCTTTCATGAAATACCCAGTACTGAGTCTCAGTATATAAAACCAGAATTTGTGAGTCTGAGAGCCAATCCTGGCATGCGAGTTCAGCATGTATAGGTATTCTGACTCTCCTTAAGAGTGTTTGTGCAGTTGTGGGGTGAGATTATGGGCTCTGGAGCCAGACAGATTGAGTTCAAAATCCCTTCTGCCACTTACTACTTGTGTGGCTTTACAACAAATTATATAAATCTCTGAAAAATATTTCTCAACACTCAGGAAGTTTGTTATAAATGGGAAAATTATTCTTATTATTGATTATAAAGGCTCCACACAAGCATTTTATATTATGATAGTACCCGTTCCTTTTTTGCAATTCTGATGTTATTTGCTTCATTTAAAACTGAGTGGTAAGCAGCACCCGACACATTGTGCAATTCTGGATGAATAAGATGAATTATATTGTTTTTAGAATTTCTGCCAAAATGGGTACATATTTTACTACTATTATCAAATTTAATCTGGTGCTAAATAAAAATTTCTGATCCTGTGAACTCCTACGTAAACAAATCTTGGGGGCTTGTGATTACTAGATTTAGAGTGCTTTCAACCTTATGGTTCTATTTGTTTCTCAGCACTGGAGCAGTGTGACTATATCCACAGTGTAGCAGCTGTTCCAGGTCTAAATTTTGTCCTATTTTAGTTATTAGAATGTAAAGCTACCTATCAATTTCTATGAAGGTTTTTGTTGAATAATTTAATTTATGAGAAAATGCCTTTAGCTTTTATAAAATTTCCATAAGTGCTAAAGGATGAAAGAGGCCTTTCTTCTGAGTTAGTTGAAGAAACACATATTGTGATCTGCTAATCATTCTGTGATTTAGTATTTAATGTCTATTCATTTTTCCTTATATTCTTATGAGTTAACTATTTGAGTATATAACTGTGATGTTGCAGGAGAATTTGAAAGGTTGTTCTCCATTAAATTACAGAAGATACATAGTTCTCTTCCCAAATTCTTGGTAGGTGAATCTTCAGGTCATCTCCATTAGAGGAGATTTCCAGAATCCTCCATCCTAAAATAGAGATAATACCATTCATCCCACTGGGTAAACTTAGGATTACTTGTCTTGTCTCTTTCTGCCTAGCTTTTGGGAACACAGAAAACTGTCCATGAGCCTTTTATTTTCCATTTGCTATGATATGTGTAAGAGAGATGTCTGGGTCCATCTGAGTTAAAGATATGCATCTATTAAATGATGCCATAGCCACTTTTAACCACTCATGGATATGCTCTAAAAGTGAAGTCAAGGTCGCCTTTGGTCAGTGAAGGAAAGGAGAATATAAATCTGTAGCTCAAATAGACTTTCTGGGCCCAATTGAGATCTCAGAACACATTAAGGAAAGTAGCTTGCAGATAACAAGCTGTGTCAAGTGAAGTGAAACTTCTTCAAGCATTCTGTCAGTTGAAACCTATTATTGATTTTCATAGGAACTATTAAGCCAAGTTTCCTGGAATAGAAACAGGGAAATTTTATTCAGTTTATGACAAGTATATGTCTACAAGAGAAAAAGGTGGTAGTGGAGTGGAATGTTAAAAACTTGACCTGATTTGTATGCTTTAACCATTCAGAGATCCACTTGGAAGTCTAAACATTCTTTCAGAGAATTAGTTGTTGCAGTTTGATTTGTTTTTTTGTTTTTGTTTTTGTTTTTTTTTTTTTTTTTGTAGAAATGCTGCTGGAATCTGTCACAATTCAGCTTGCTTATCTGTCTTCTCATTATATGGCTCTCTCAGCAGTATTTTGTTGCCTTTTTAAAAATAAACACCTTAATTCAGACAACCTGCTGTGAAGGGTGGTGAGAGATGGGGGAGAAGGAGAGACTGAGAATATAGGCTCACGCTCGGATACCATTGCCTGGAACGAAGCACACTTGGCTGTGACACCATCGACTTAGATGATCACATTTAAACCTCTAGTATTTTTTAGGTAGTGGGCAGCTTGTTCTAAAGTAATCTTCACCCTAAAAGGAAGATGTTTACCTAGCCACAAACAGGAAATCTTATAGGAACAGCGTATGTTGCCATACCCGAGTAGAAGAAAGAGATTAGAAACTTCTCAGAGAGCTGAATGGGAAAGGCCTTGTAACCAGAAGAGAGGTGTTGGGAGCATGAAAGTTGAAAGGAACCAAGGTCAGAAGATCAGAGCTGGGGAGTTGTACCCAGTGGTCCACAACCAGAGAGCTGAGACAGCCTGAAGGAACACCCTACTGGCCTCAAACCAGTCTTGGGATTCATAGCTTACTAGGAAAGAGAGAAACTATAGAATTAGTGTTAACAGAGAAGAATATTTCAATAAATTTTTATTTTTATATTTATGGTATAATGCTGAATGATGGTCAAAGCTGCATCCACCCAAACAATGTAAGAAGAGAGGGGAGAAAGAAATCTAAACAAAAAAAAAAAAAAAAAAAAGATAAAGTCCTGAAACTCCGAAACCACTAATCTGCTAAAAGAGAGGAAATGAATGACTGTGTGCAGGGGATATTAAATAGAAGAGATTCAAATAATTTTCACTATTGAATTAGGTTTCAACTGCCTTTTTTTTTTTTTTTTAAACTAGCATCCTCAAATCACCCTATGCCTCTTCAGAAGTTTTAACACTGAAGGAGCATGGTGCTAATAAGAATGGTGCCCACATTTGATTGTTAAACACTGTGTGGCCCCATTCACCTGTTAACACAACGTGCTCCGTGGGAGTATTTACTTATGGGAGTTTTAGAAAAGAGACATGTCCAAAGTACACAATCGCATATAGAATTTGAACCCAAGCCTTTTGAGTCCCAATCTGGGTCCTTTCTATTTATGCCAGTGAGGTCCTGATAGAAAAAGCCAAAAAAAAAAAAAAAAAAAAAAAAGACAAAAGGTAGGAGTGATCATGGCCCAGATCTCACACTGACACTGGATATTGCTCTTTACTAACCTGATTTATTTTTTTTTATGAAAAAAAGCCTTTGTTGACTGAGAAACTGAGTGTATTTTTAATTCACACTGTAAAACAAAGGTAAATAATATTCCTTATGTGCAGAGAACACAAGCAACATATTTCTTTTCCAAATTGTTGTTAAAAGTTTAGTTTAATGAGTTTCAGCACACAATATTCACTACCAAATGAAAGAGGAGTAACTGGGAAGTGTGTAATATACAAACTATACACACTGCTTGGTGTGAATCTTTGCACTTTGTCTTTTTTAATATTTTATTTATTTGATAGAAAGAGGGAGAGCAAGCACAAGTAACGGGGGGGCAGAGGCAGAGGGAGAGGGAGAGGCAGGCTCCCGACTGTGCAGGGAACCCTATGTGGGTCTCGATCCCAGCACTCCGAGATCATGACCAGAGCCAAAAGCAGTCGCTTAACCAACTGAGCCACCCAGGCTCTCTTTGCACTTTGTTTTAATGGTAGATGGAATGCAGTGACTCCAGGCATGGCTGTGTGTATGAAATTCCAGTTTCTTCTCTGCTGCAAGTGTCCACATCACAAGATAAGTTTAGTTAAAGCTTCTCATGTTTATCTCTACTCCAGAAATCTGAAAAATGTATCAAATGAGTTTTTGTATCTACACTGCCTCTCCCCCACACACACAACATACCAAGCTGTCATTGGGAAGATTTTTTTTTTTTTTTTTTGAGATTTTGAGATCAGAATAGCCTAGAACTATTTTTCCATAGTAACATGAGGACACATTTGGGTATTGTGATCAGTGTCAAGGGAGGGGCATACATAATAAAGTACATAATAAAGTACTATAGGTTGTGAATGACTTTTTTCATTGATGAAGCAGATCCAAGATTACCATTGTCATCTTTTAAAATTTGACATTTTTATGAAGGGGAATGTGGATAAGTATCAAAATTTACCTATCACATTTTTATCTGCCAAAAAATAAATTAAAGTATCCTCTATTTTCTATGACAATTAAAATTCTTCCTAAGACTGGTGCCCCTGGATATCTCAGAAAAGAGGCTTAAACTTTCCAGCCAAAGATATGTCAGTTTTTTCCTCATTTAAGAGTCTCTATTAGTTTAAAGGAATTTCTTTAAGGTAAATATTCAACATAAATCTGTCTCAGAGCTATTTCTCCCTTGCTCTGTTCTTTCTGCGCTTGCTTAAGTAACCCGTGGAAGCATGGTCTCTCCAGTGAGGATGAAGTACCCATGCATCCAGACATCATCAGCTGCTGACTGCACTAAACACCTAACCAAGTGAGATTAGGTGCACTAAACACCTAACCAAGCAGCTAGAGACAGCTGGAGATACATCATAGGATCACATGATGGTCAGACATTCAGGGACAGGACCAGACCAACCAGGCAGCACAAAATCAGAGACTAGCCCAGTGTATGGATCTGTTCCTTCTCTGAACCCTGACAGTCCTGGACAGTATCAGAGAGGGAACAGTGCTAGGGCATTATCATGGAATGTTGTGCATATCCACCCAACTACTCACGCATGGGACCTTAAAACTCTGAGCCATTTAACCCAGAACAGACTTAAGGACAAACTACTGGGAGTACGGGGAGGATGTCCATATCACTCTAAAGAAAAAAATGTTGAGAAGAACTGAGCTAACACACTTCAGCTTCAGATTTCTAGAAGCATCTAGTCTCTTCAGAAAAGTGAAGCTCTGGGATTAACTCATGTTAAGATGCTTCTTCAGCAAGGGAGGCAAATCAGAGGAAGAATACTGCCCTGGGGCAATATCAATAATGGAATTTTTTTCAAACCTTAAATCATCAAGATTTCTACTATCTCTTTCTTTATAATTCTGGCCTCAAAGCATGATTATATTGCTTCTGAGGTCATTTAAAATCTTTTTTTTTTTAAATCAATAACCCATTACTTTTCATTTTAAAGAAAGTTTTTAGCATCCTTGAACAATATCAACTAGCATATTTGAAAGCCTTACTTATCTTAGGAAGAACAGTTAAGGAACTTCTAATAAAGATCTTAATAGTAGTAATAAAGCTTCTGATAGTGTCCAGGTTTTCCCCTATTCAAAGTTACCCTCATAAGGGATTCAACCCCAAGATGTAATTGATGGGATTTAAAATAATAATATTTATAAGGGTATATTTTGTCTTTGTTATTTGATGGATTACAAAGTCATAAAGTTTTTGAATGCCTAGTCAGTTTTATAACCAATAGATGATCTCTTAGTTTGAGAATTAAATGGATATTTCAGGGCCTCTAGAGTATACAGCGTCCTACCCCTCACTTCAGATGGTTTGGGAATTTTACACCTGAATCATTGCTGTCCAACTGAAAGAAATACAAAATCAAAACTAAACTTTGTATTTCCATGCCTTCTTGGTAACTTTAAAAGCATTTTGAAAAGCACTGTCTTGACCACATAAAAACCACTAAAAGTCACTGATCCTGGCAGGCTGGGTCTGGGGACCCAGGGAGGTCCTGCAGGACCAGCCAGGGGGGTCCCTGGCTGCACGCAGGATAGAAATCAAATGTGAGCCAGCAAGAGGTGAAAGCAGAGTTTATTGCAGGTGTAGAGAGCGTGCAGTTACAGTGTCTGGAGACTCAGAAAGGAAAGGATGGAGTCTCATCTTAGTTAGGGGCCTGAGGTTTTTTTTATTGAGGATCATGATCTGGTGTATACGTCCTCTCAGTCACCCAGGAACCACCTAGAACAAAGACGAGGGCCAAGTGTTCTTCCTTGGAGGCTAGGGGACTTGACATCAAGATGTCCAGTGCTGGTGATCTGAAATATGCATATGACAGCTGCATCTAATCCTTCTTACCGGGTTCTTCCTTAGATGCTATCTATTCTAGAGAAATCATTACCTCCTTGTCTTACACTACATGCATTGAGGCATGTACAAAGTGGTGGTGCAGGTCCTAGCAAGAACAGAAGAAGGAAAAGGAACAAAAAGCAGGTCTTTATGCATTCCTTCAGTTTCCCTATCTCAGCAGTAAAAGAGAATGATGCAGTTTGTTAATTTCTAATAGGAATTAGAATTAGGACATTGCTGATACCCAGGTCTGAAGTAACTCAGGTGTGACCTCAGCAGTCAACAGTGGTTAATAAATGTAAGAAATTGGTCTTAAAACCTCCGTGGAGCTTAACCAAAGTAGTGCAGTTCTTATCCTAATCTTCATAAAAGGTGAAGGAAGGCATTTAAATATAAATGCAAACAGATATCTGCTCCCCTATTTTATTACCTTCAAATAAGATTATATTGGATACAGTTTAGGATTTTGATGAAGTTATCTTTCATTTTTAGAAGAAAACAGGAACAAAACCATATTTCAAGTTTATTAGACTTTTTTACTTACTACTACTGGCACTCTCAAATATCCTAGTACTTCTAAATTTAGTTTGTTTCAATTACAGTAATTTTTATGGAAAAACACAGAAAATTGAAAAGAGAACACTAAGAAATATTCACCTTACTTTTACAAAACCCTTTCAGGAAATGCACTGAACATCTACCATGAGCCAGGAGATTTCACATATACTTTAATTTACTCCTCATAACAATAATACTGCAGATAGCAATCATTGTCTCTGTTTTATCTATGAAGAAATCAAAATAATCCTCAGCATAAATGATTTTATCAAGGACTCTAAATGGCAGAACCAGAATTCAAGTTGCATTTTAAAATAAAGTACAACCATGGATATTCATTACAGAATGATTTATATTAGTAGCAAATTTTAAGAAATCCTAAGTATCTAATGATAAAAATAGTCATTCATGGGGCACCTGGGTGGCTCAGTGGGTTAAGCCTCTGCCTTCACCTCAGGTCATGGTCTCAGGGCCCTGGGATCGAGCCCCACATCGGGCTCTCTGCTCAGCAGGGAGCCTGCTTCCCTCTCTCTCTCTGCCTGCCTCTCTGCCTACTTGTGATCTCTCTCCCTGTGTCAAATAAATAAATAAAATCTTAAAAAAAAAAGTAGTCATTGATGACACTGGAGCATTAGGAAACTGTTTTATATTCTGCTTGTGAGTGTTAGATATCCATAAAATGTTATGTTATTTTTCATGAAAATTGTAAGAAACAAAATTCTCCATATTTGAAACAGAGTTTGAAATTTAAAAGAAAATGAACCAAAATGCTAATGGTTACAATGGTGGGTATGTTCCTCTCTCTTCTGTTTTATAGTTCACATTTTTTTTTTTTATTTGTCAGAGAGAGAGAGGGAGAGAGAGCAAGCACAGGCAGACAGAATGGCAGGCAGAGGCAGAGCAAGCTCCTGATGAGCAAGGAGCCCGATGTGGGACTCGATCCCAGGACTCTGGGATCACGACCTGAGCCGAAGGCATCTGCTTAACCAACTGAGCCACCCAGGCGTCCCTAGTTCACATTTTTTTAATGTGACTATGATACTCTAAAAATTTATACTACCTCTTTATTTTCTTCCAGCCCTGGCAACATGCCACCGAAAAGAAAATTTGGGAGGCTGACATTCCATTCCTTTTTTAATCATAGGATTTCACCTTCTCTTTTGCAAGGATCTGACTGTGGTGGTGTTGACACGCCCTCATCGGGGAATCTGGGGGAGTAGGGACTCAGTAAAACTTTCCTCCTGAACTGTGCCCCAGCAGGCACAGAGACAAACAGAATTTGCAGTCACATCCCTCTACTTCTCTGCTTCCTGAGGACCTCCCAGCTCCTTCTTCAGGAGTGCATATTACATTCTAGCTTGCGTGGCTACAGGTTACTGATTTTCATCATTTCTTTTAATCTTTTCTCTCATGTTTAATACAAAGCATTGATCACACAAATAAAGGCAAGATGTTCTGTTTGAAGAACAGGCGTCCTTTTTGGTAGCTTGAAGGGCTCTATGTTCTATGATGGGGGAGGGGGCAGACATGGAACATCACTATCTGCTGCAATGTGTTTAGAAAGTCAGTGACTCCACCAAAGTTTTTATTATTACTTATTATTTCTTGAAACATCCCTCTATTGCTTTGGGAGAATGTAGTCTCTAATAAATGGTATAGAAATCCTTTGTGGCTCACAGTTTGGGAACCACAAGCTACTATCCATGCAGGCCCTAGATTGGGTACTTTGCTCTGCCAGTAAGATAGGTTCCATTAGTACCAACACAACGAAAAATGTCCTGTAGATTCAAATGGCAAGAGAATAGACTAACCAATTCTAATCTTAACTAACCAAAGCTGTGAAACCAGGGACCTTTTCTTTGAACCACCCATCTCTTGTATTCAGATACTAGCTTCATTATTCATTCATTCACTCATTCATTCAACACATTACTGTATACCAGGCTTTGGTAAATAATGCTGGGGATACTGATGTGCAGAGAATGGACAAAACACTTGGTGTCATAGAACTTGTGTTCTAGTAGAAAAATCAAATAATGAATTATTAATTAAATGACAACATAGATATTTGTAAGTGTTACAGAGAGGTAAGAGTGATATGATTCATGGTGTATGTATAAATGTTTGTGTAATCACTTCTGATGGAGTGTCCAGGGAAGGCCTCTCAAGTACTCTCTGAGAAATCAGAAGGTCTTATGTAAGAGAAAGTAGCAAGTACAAAGTCTTTGGAGTCTGATCTAGTGGTTGAAGGGAATGTGTAGAGACAAAAATGACATCAGAGCAAAAGGATGAGGCCACACCATCCAGAGTTTTATGGTCCATGGTAAATAGTTTGCATTTATTCTAAGCACAACGGGTGCCAATAAAAGCATTTGAGTTGGAGAGTGACATGATCTGATTTACATTTTAAAGACACCACTCTGGCTTGTGTGTAGAGGGAATGATTGTAAAGGGTAAGAATCCAAGCAGAGAGGTTAGTTAGGAAGTATTTCAATACTTCTGCAGCCTTTAAGGTAGAAGAAAAACCAGACCAGAATGGTGACATGGAATAATCAATTTTATTTGAAGAATGGGATGATCAAATATATCAAATGCTCCTGACAAGATAAGATGAGTAATTTGGCTCTCAAGTGCTCCTCCAGGGAGGCCACTGATCTTTTTCTACATAAGCAGTTTGGGGGAGGTCTTGGGATGAAGCCAGGCTGGGTTGCACTGATAAATGCAAGGGGGTGGGTGGAGGAAGTGGAGATAAATACAAGGTGGGTGGAGGAAGTGGAGAAAGAAGGCAGAGACAACTCTGGAGAGTTTTTCTGTGAAGGGAAGTAGAAAAATGCTTTGAAAGCAGGAAGAGAAGTGAGGCACAGAGAGAGGGATGAGGTCTTTTTAAGGATAAGAGATATTAAGTCAGGGTTACCCCCCCCATACTCATAATCTCAGGAAGAGATACAAAGATGAGTAATGGAAAAAGAGTTAGTGAAAGATGTAAAGTTCTTTCTACTTTATATATGGTGTTTTCTCCATTCTTTTCTCTCTCTGTTAAGCCAAATCTGTTTCTAGTGAGAGTCTATCATGAGCCAAATCTTTTGTATAAACTTTGTTCAGCTTGTCATCTCTCCCAGGAATATTTTAAGCCTACTTCATTCACTGTAAAATAAAAGGCTGTTCCTTGTGAAAGAATTTCTGGCATCTGTGAGCAGAAAGGCTTAGATTTTAGAATGTAGGAATGAGGGAGCAGAGGTACCTCCCTTGAAGGACACTGCCCTGTTCTGAATCTATCTGACTATAGAAATTTCAGGTTCTGAAATATAAGCATCTTTCTTTCTGGTTTGAACTTCACAGAGCCATTCTTGTCTTGCCCAAATTCTACTCCAGTCCTTGGGCTCCTCTTCCATTGGAAAGCTCTACTTTTCTCCTTTCTGTCCTGCCAGTGTCTTAAGAGTCTGCAGGGAGCAGGAGGTGGCTATTAACAGAACTATCAAAAAATGAGTTTCACAGTTTTCAAAACCAAGCTTATTTGATTGACATGCTTTGTTAGAGTTTGTCTTCCCGTACTGATGAGAGCAAGGTTGATGTTATGCTAGTCAGTGTTAAATGTAAAATAAGATATTGGTTCCTCAACAGTTAATATCTCCTTCCTGTCCCACCCCATCATGTCCAACACTCATCACTGCCTGCACCTCTGAAACATCACCTCCACTGTGCAGCTGTCCCTTCCATTCTCCTCTTTACTGGGTCCAAACTCACACTGAAAGAACATTCAGTGTTCTTTCATGTGAGGAAAGAATGTGAAGAACAATTCAAGACGGAAGCCTATCTAGTACAGAATGAAGAGGCCCAGGAATGGAAAAGATTTTCGGCTTCTCCAGAGATTAACTACATGATTAGTGAGCTAAAATGGAAGGGGGCAGCTGGTAGGTGAGTTCAGTACAATGGGCAGGGCCAAAATGTTACTAGCATCTTTCGGAACCTGCTCCTCTAATCTTTCCCACCTCAGTAAATGGCGGTTTTATGCTTTACATTTCTGAAGCTGAAAAACTTCTAGTCAACTTTTACATTTTTCTTTCTCTTACATCGCATAGCCAGTTCACCTGTAAATACTATTTTCTCTTCCTTAAAAATATCCATCTGCTTCATACCTCTGTCATCACTACCAAACCTTCATTATCTCCCACTGGAACAAATGCTCTAACTTGTTATTGCATGTCCCTGCTTTTACTCTTTCCATTATCTTCACCTCTATAAGATTCAGAGCATCTTTTTTTTTTTTTTTTTTTTTTTTTTTTTTTTTTAAATAGATGGTAGGGAGAGGGGCAGAAGAAGAGGGAGAGAGAAAATCTCAAGCAGGTTCCAAGCTGTGTGGAGCCCAACATGAGGCTCAGTCTTACAACCCTGAGATCATGACCTGAATCAAAATCAAAAATAAGATGCTTAACTGACTGAGCCAACCAGGCTCCCCTTAGAGTATCCTTTTAAAACTTAACTAAGGTCATGTCCTTTCTTTCTCAAAACCTTCCAGTTGTGTCTGACCTCTCTCATACTAAAATACCAAATTCTTACCTGGCCAACATGACTCTTTGTAAGCTGACTCCTGGTCATGAGGAGCTCCATCATCATCTACTACTTTCCTCCTCTGCCACTTTGCTTTGGCTAAGCTGGCCTCTTTGCTGTCACTCATAACTGAGGGCCTTTATGTTTGCTGTTACTGTGTCTGAAACACTCCTCTTTCCAATCCAAATGGCTGTGTGTCATGTTACTTTGTCAGAGAGAACTTTCCTAACCATCCATCTCAAATAGCACCCTGCACCACCCCATGCCCTTTACCTTTTTTTTTTTTTCTCCTTCCTTAGTATTTATCAACTCTGGACCTTTTATTTCCTTCTTTCTTTTTTTAAACCTTCACTAGAACATGAGCTTTTTAGAACATAAAATTCCTAGGAAGTTTATCTGTTTTGTTCACCACTATGTCCTCATGCCCAGAATAACACCCACATGTAGTGGGTGCTCACAAATATTTGTGGAATAAATGGATGAAATTAATTTGATACAGATGTATATAGGTTAATAGATTGGATGATGAGAAGATTGTGTTCTCTTTATATTGTGTATACCTTTTCAGTGGATTAGAAGCAAGGCTGTGATAGGAGAGTGAAGGGAGGAGGAAGTATTGGATGTTAGAAAAAAGTGTAAAGTGTTCTGTTGCAGAGTGGGGAGCTGCGGGTCCCTTGAGATTTGGGGTTATAAATTAAAAATGGGACCAGTGAACTGTCGTACATTTTATTTCAGACACTTCAGTTCAGGCACAGACATGGAGCAAAAGAAGAATAGAGGTTAGCCAGTTTAAGGGTTTTACCTGGCAAGTCCAACAGATGAAGATAAGAGCAAAGGAGTTGGGGGACTATTCCAACTAATGAACCATGATATCCATGTAAGAACTGAAAAGACAGGAGGTAGAAAGCAGAGAGTATGAGGTTTCAAATCAGTGTTTTTGAAGTGGTATAACTGATGGTAATGATAAAGCCTGGGATATGACCACGGGAATAGGTTACTAAGGGAGAGTAGAGGAAGAAATTGTTGGAATTGAAGAAATGGCAAAGAAACTAGAGGCAAGGATGTTGACAAGATCATTCACATGAAAGTTCAAGTTGTTAAGAATGATGACAGGATCAGTGATTGAGATAAAGTTGCTGAAACATGCTAAAATCTTCAGAATGGGAAGGATAATGAGATAGGAAGATGACTAAAACAAACAAAAAAAAGGTTACAAGTCATGTTGGCTGATGGCAGACATTTCAAAGCAGCTGAGATTTTAGGGGGACAAGGGAGGAGAAATTGTTTAGATATAGCAATGGGGAACAAGAAGGACACCTATCCTTCCAGGCCCTGTGGTTCATTTCCTATTTGGACAAAAATAAGACACCACTTGAGAAGACGATGAATAAGGTTCATGAGATGTCCAGGTTTCCATTAGGTCAAAAATATAAAGGGAATAATCAAACTTGGTTAAAATTCCATAGTTACTGCAGATACCAGCCTCAGTATTTTTATCTGTATATCGCATTTGATTTTTGCATGTTCAAACAGCAGTTCTTAGCTTTTAAATCCTTGTAGGCTAAAACTGTCATTCTTGAATTTAACAAAGTGCCAGCTGTCAAGTCTTTTCACCAGGCATGTTAGTGCCAACATATACTTGTTGACATGTCAGAAAACAGGAAGATAAATTAAGCAGAAGCTATGCAGAAGAGAACTGTTGTGAACATTTAAAGACACTTGTCTGCTGATTTATTTATTCACTAATAATTTGTATTTTGCCTTTTCCCACAAATTGTTTGAGGAGCACAGTTCTGTACTTCACATCATGTTCTCCAGTCATTGTTCAAACCACAAATGAGCCTAAGAAGCCAGAGAAGGAGTAGAGAGACAAACAAGATTTATGGTCTCAATCCCCACAAAGAACATGAGATGAAGCTGAGCATTTGATGTGGAAATGCCACTGTACTTGACTGAATCCTAGAAGTAGAGCAGTAGTCTCTACTCCTCCAGGTTACCCCAACTCACCAAGAGTATTTAAAATCCCAGAGTCCAGATCCAGGCCACATCTGAGATGCCCAAGTGGCTCAAGTCCACCAGAAATCTGATGCTAAAAAAATCCTCTTCTCAATTCCTTTACCACCTCTGCCTCCATCCGTCATTCTCATAGTGCAGAAACTGGTTTCCTTTTCTTTCCCTAAATCCTCATTATTTATTTTTCATATTTTTTTAATCCTTTCTCCCTTCTTTTCTGCAACCTTCTCAGCCCCAGCACAGGAGTGTATCTGCTATATATCATAATGAAGCGTCCATGTTTGATTAACTCTATTCCAATGGTGGAGCCTTTTTCTCTGATGTTGCTCTAGAATAATGCATTTTATCCATTTCTTTTTTCCCCCTCCATGGAGAAAGATAGTACAATTGGGATTTCTTTCAATATTAAGGAATCTTGAGTTCTGTAGAGTTTTAAAACGATATACATCTGTATAATAACTACCTTTAAGAAATTGTTTTATTAATTTTTTCTTATGCATCATCTTCAAAAATGCATTTTATGTTGAAAGTATTTCAAAAGCCATTAAAATTGGATGTTTCAAAGGTTATTTTATGAGGATGAAAGGAGATATTTCTTTGAATATTTAGAGCAATTTAAATAGAAGAGCTAAAATAGGTTTTAAGAAAAATCCCATGTGCCCAATCCATTTCAAATTGGCAACTAGAGGGGCAACTGGGTGGCTCAGTGGGTTAAAGCCTCTGCCTTCGGCTTGGGTCGTGGTCCCAGGGTCCTGGGATCGAGCCCCGCATTGGGCTCTCTGCTCTGCAGGGAGCCTGCTTCCACCTCTCTCTCTCTCTGTCTGTCTCTCTGCCTGCTTGTGATCTCTGTCTGTTGAATGAATGGGTAGAATCTTTAAAAAAAAAAAAAAATTGGCAACTAGAACAATAAAACAATATAAGTGGAAGACAAAGCTCTTAATGATTTGCAGTAAAATGCAATAAACTAGAGAGGCAGGACTGTAATCCCATGGTTGTCAACCCGGCTTACCTTATGACAGATAAAAACTCAGGAAGGCACTGTGACTGAACAAACTCCTTTGGGCTTCTTCAGATTCCTTCTGTCATCCAGTCTTCTAGACCCAGGAGAGTTTGATTGCCCACTGTCCACTGCATGCATTTAGGCCAACCAGACACACAGCTGAAACTTCTAACCCTTCCAGCAACTTCTGGATTTGGATGAGATACAATACCTCATGAGGAGGAATATGGCATCACAGCTCCAAAGAGATTGGATATGCAACCTAAAAGTCTGGAAAAGTTAACACTGTAGAGCCACATTTCACCTGTGGGCAACAGGAGAAGTGAGTTCCAAGGCAAGGGGAATTCTCCCTCTTTCTTATGAACTTCTTCAAGGCACAGTGGCCTGGTACAGTTCCTCTGGACAAGTACTCTATGCCAGGTGGATGCAACTGCCCATAGGACCTGCTGTTTCTTTACAACTCATTGTGACACAGTAACCTGTGACCACGTTGTGTCACCTCTAACTTTGCTGGACTTCCCTGTGACCCTGCTCTAACTGCACCTTCTAAATAAAACACTAGCATGTTGATCCTTGCCTCACATTTGTTTGCTGGAGAACCTGGGCTAAAATATATCTCCTAACTCAGGATTTTAGTAATGTACATTATATATTTACAATTGTGAATTATTAGTAACAAAAAACTACCATCCTTCAAGGTATTTTATAAATAGTGAAGGTAATTTTACGGGTTTCAGTTTTGTAATATTGATTTGTTAAAGCCATCTGTTGATGCTTCTGAAGATACTAATTACAGTAGCACTTGGAAGCTAATTTCAGGTCACAATAATGACTGTTCAGATAGCTAGCTGCCCAATGACTTTTATGGTGATCTTGACAGTTATTTTCTAGAAAAACATCACTGATTCTCAGTGGCAAGGTCAGGGTTCAGGACCTCTCTTGGCCTTCCCAGGGGCTTCGAGGGGGGAGTCAGAAGCCGGAATGAAACACTAGTTTCTGGAACAAGAGGATGATTAGAAAGACGTGAGATGATATGGTGGTGAAGATATACACCTGTGTGACCTTCAAGATGTGATACCCATGGAGGAACCACTCTCCAAAACAGGACCACCTAGGAACCCTGAGACTTCGTTTCAGAAAGAAAGCAAGTGGTCCTCAGTTTATCTCTCTGGGAAAGACTTTCTGACCTCAGTCTTGTTTTGTTCTGGCATAACACTCATTTTTCTGTCCATTTCTCTTTGTCAGCTTCTTCCTTTCAGCCTTACCTGCTCTTGGTTTCTTTGGTTGACATCACTTAGACTTGTAGTCCAGGTTTTTCCACTCAAGTTTATTCTCTTTGGTTTGGTTTTTAATGCTCCATTTTTCTCTGAGATCCCTCTTCTAAGATTCTTACCTGCATCTCCCTTCTCAGCCTCCTCTGAAGTTGTGACCTGCACGTCATTCAGCTGGGACTCTAGCATTCAACGGAGGAGAGAGGAGACTGTGTTCACATTTTTTCTTTCATTTAAATTATTACTAAATTTTTGTTCTTTTCTATCTGTTTTCTATTTTAAATTGTATGATGTCAAATATTCTGGAATAGTAGTTCTCAAGGGGGGTGCCTGGGTGGCTCAGTGGGATAAAGCCTCTGCCTTCAGCTCAGGTCATGATCAGAGGGTCCTGGGATTGAGCCCCGCATCGGGCTCTCTGCTCAGCAGGGAGCCTGCTTCCTCCTCTCTTTCTGCCTGCCTCGCTGCCTACTTGTGATCTCTGTCTGTCAAATAAATAAATAAAATATTTTTTAAAAAAATAGTAGTTCTCAAGCTTTTGGGCTTTACGAACCCTTTATACTTTTCAAGTTATTAAGAACTCCAAATAGCTATACACATTTATTATATTAGAGATTAGAACAGAATTTTTAAAAGTATTTATTAATTAAAAGCACAATAATAAACCCATTACATTTTAACATAAATAGTATTTTTGTGAAAGGTAACTATATTTTCCAAAATTAAAATATGAGAAGAGTAGCATTATTTCAAAAATCTCTTTACTATCTGGCTTAATGGGTGATAGTTTGAGAGAAAAAAGAGGAGACAGTTTAATTTCCATCTGCTTCTGCATTCGATTCATTGTTTTGTTTCAAGTATAGATAAAAATCTAGACTCACTCAAATATGCAATGGAAAAGGGAGAGCCTCATATATGACCCGCAAGAATCTCAGGGAACCTAAAGGGTTCTCCCGTAACACTTTGAGAACCACTGATCTGGAGTACACTGGAGAAATAATTATCCTTTTCAAAATTGTTTATTAAAGAGAAATTAGTTCTGAATTCAAAATAAATAACTACATGAGAAGATTGCTAGTTCGATAATCTGATGTGTTTTCACTATTTCCAGAATTCAGATAAATTAATTGTCAAGGAACTAAAGCATAATAAAAATTTTTAAAAGACATCCCAATATGTAATATATGAGATATAATGTGGTAAAAAAAATAAATACTTAAAATGTGTATTTGTATTAGAAAAGCTTTTGTTTAATATAAATACATCATATGAAAAAATTAAAGGATCTCATGGTGTATTTTATATTGATTAGAAATATATGAAAACAAGGGGGAAACCTTATATTACATAAACTCTAAATGTGTAGAGAGAAAGATAAATTTGAATACTAACAGTCTTTTTGACTATTTTTGAAACATTTTTATTATTGAAGTATCATTGACACACAATGTTACATTAGTTTTGAATGCTAACAGTCTTAAATAAGAAACACTCAGGTTCTTTTTTTTTTTCTTAAAATTTTTTTTAAAATTATGCAATAATGAAAAATATATTTATCTTGTGAGAAAATCTTTAAGACGAAGAGAAGATTATGATAAAAACTATCTGTATCCACTGAATGATTCCTCTTATATGAGACATCTCAAATAGTCCAACTCATACAAGTAAACAATAGAATCATGGTTACCAGTGGAAGAGTGAAGGGGGCAATGGGGAGTTGTTCAAGGGGTATAAAGTTACAATTTTACAAGATGAGTAAGTACCAGAGATCTGTCATACAACAGAATTCCTATAGTTAACAATAAAGTCGTGTGCATTTAAATAGTTAAGGGGGTAGATCTCATTTTAAGTGTTCTTACCACAAACACACACACATGGTGTGTGTGCACCCATGTGTGTGCAACATGAAAGGACACAAGAAACTTTTGGAGGTTATGTTGATTATATTGTGGTGATGAAAATATAAGCATATATGTATGTCCAAACTCACCAAATTATATACATTAATTATATGTGGGTTTTTTGGGAACTAATTATACCTCAATAAAACTGGAAAAAGTAATAAAAATAGTAATTTTAAAAATAATCTGTATCCAAATTTTCTTCATAACCATCTGCAGAAACTGAACTAGAGTGTGAGTGTGAGGCAAGAACTCTTGGGAGGAGATCTGTCAGCGTCATCTGCCTGTGCTAGCAATGCCTCTCTTATTCAAAGATTTCATTTGATACAAATAGAGATTATGCTGAGTGAAATAAGTCAGAGAGAGTCAAGTATCATATGGGTTCACTTACTTGTGGAGCATAAGGAATAACATGGAGGACGTTGGGAGATGGGGAGGAGAAGGGAGCTGGGGAATTTTAGAGGGGGAGACAAACCATGAGAGACTGTGGACTCTGAGAAACAAACTGAGGGTTTTGGAGGGGAGAGGGTGGGGTGTTAGGTAAGCCTGCTCCATTGCATGGAGCACTGGGTGTGGTGCATAGACAGTGAATTTTGGACACTGAAAAAAAATAAAATTTAAAACAAAAAAAAAAACTAAATAGAATATAAAAAATGGTTACTGGTAGTGACAGACCCTATTCTCTCTTGCTCTCACAATTTCAGAGAAAAAGCTAATACCTTTTTCTTGGTTATTTGAGCACAATTTCTAGGGAGGACCCTGATTGGGATGACTTGGGTCTGGCGGATAGCCCTGACCCAGTCACAGTGCCCAAGGAAGAGAATTCTGATTGAATTGGCTGGGTTATGTGCCCACCTCTGTGTGAGAAAGGCAGTGAAGTGCCTGACAGCTCCAATGGGTTTGGGACAGGGATTCATAAAAGAAAAGAAGAGGAGGAGACAGGTTGAGATGAACTTGTGCCTTAGTGGTGTGGGTAATGATTTTTGAAATAGGGCCATGTAAGAGATTTGACAAGTTGGAATCCGCATTTTTAACTAGTTTGACTTTCTGCCTGGAGCAGAGAAGAAAGACATACAAGTGAAAAGTGGTGGGGGGGGGCGAGGGGGGGGGTGGGTAGGAAAGAAACACAAAAAGCTTAAGAATAAGCCTCTCTGCCAATTACCTGATTCACGCAGGTGGTTATTGCTGGTTCTGATTCTCTGCCAAAGTTAAGGCATTTCTAAAGTGGGAGTTTCTTTCAGTTTCTCTTTTTCGTTTTCCTTCTAGGTGGACAAGAAAATTGTAAGAACTGAGATAGGAGTTCTTCTTCGCCTCTCACATCCAAACATTGTAAGTGGTTTTTAATCTACTATTTCAAATAATCTTCAAACTTACAGACTGGAATTTTTGTTCTTTGCTGCCCGTGCTGATAATAAGAAGGGGATATTTCTACCACCAATAGGTAGCCACCATGGCCTACCTCCTGTCCTCATCTAACCACATTTTTCATTTCTTTAGCTGAATAAATCTTAAAAATAATACCACGCAAAATAATTTCAAAATGGACAGATCAGCAATATATACCATCTTTGTTTTCATGCATAAAAGGATAACTAAAAATTGAGGAGTTTTGTTTCACTCTAATAAAACACTGGCCTTTTCCTTTTGTGTGCCTATCTTATTAATATGCCATTGCTGAAAAAGCCTATGAAGAAAATGCATTGCTTTCCAAAGTCATTTTAGTCTCCCTTGAGAGTGTCTACTTCAGAAACAGTGTGAAGATTCACATAAATGATGTACTTGAATGGGAAAAATCAAATGTCCTCAAAAGCTCTGCTCTAGGCTGTATCCAGACAAAGGCATTGAGAGAAAGGTCTGGCAAAAAGCTTTCTTGAGCCAATGAAGTGAAAAGAACAAAATCATTTTCCAGGCCATAACTTGAATTCAGCCAACTACTTAAAGAAAGTATTTTACTCATTTCTTTGAGAAAGCTGTGTTGTCCAGGAGGATGACTAACCTGCAGTGCTTACTTGGGCTCCAAGCAAAGTGCTTAAAACTTAAATATGGGTTAACAATGCAGGCAGCTAAAACAGAAAACTTGAATATGGTAGTCTAAATAAATATTTTCTTTATGTTATAATCGGAAGGCAGGCAGTTGCTAGCATTGGTTTAGCTCCTCAGTGATGCCATTCAGAACTTAGATGTCTTCCATCCTCACACTTTCCATTCATGGTCCTAAATGGCTGCTCCACTGTCTTCACAAGTCTTCAGGCCTATACTCTAGAGAGAAAAAAATTGGAAAGGCCACACCAACAGAGTATGAAGAGAAGAGGAGAGGCTTTTCCGGAACTTACAGCAGCAGCAGAATTCTCTTCAGATTTATTGGCCAGAGCTAACCATAAGATCACTGCTCTTCACTGCATGGAGATTGGAAAATCAGGGAACAAAGTTATCATAAATGGCTTAGACCAATCATGATCCATAATTTGAGGCTAGGTACCTTTCTTCCCTAAACAAAATCTGTTTGCAATAAAGTAGGGGGAAGGAGCTTTGGGTAAGTAATAAACAAAATTTACCACATACAATCAATCACCACTTTTACATTATCCATCTTTTTCTTTCAACGAAAAGCCAGTGTGGAATTTTCCTTAAATGTAGATCAGCGCTGGTCACTAGATTCCCTTATATACTGAGGAAAATATCCAGAATTGGATGGATTATCTGAATGTGATGAAATCCTATTATAGTCAGTAAAATCAATGCCATCACTACTTTTCTGAGGATCTCTTTATCTACCAGCAATTTTTTTGCTGTTGAGAGATACTTTTCCGTACAGACCTTTTTTTCTTTTCTTTTAAGATTTTAAATATTTATTTGAGAGAGAGAGAGAGAGAGAATGAGAGAGAGAAAGAGAGCATGAGAAGGGGGAGGGTCAGAGGGAGAAGCAGAGTCCCTGCCAAGCAGGGACCCCAATGTGGGACTCGATCCCAAGGTTCCAAGATCATGACCTGAATCTAAGGCAGTTGCTTAACAAACTGAGCCACCCAGGCACCCCAGACTTTTTTGAAGAAGAAGAAGAAAATGCTTTTATTAATCACAATGTGAAATTGACATGACAGACTTTAACCTGGTCCCATTCTGCCTCAGATCCCAAATCCAAGTTCCCTTTCTGGAGAAAGAAGCATTTGCATCACTAGGAACCATGACTTTTTCAAATGGTTCAAGAAGTTTTGTTTGCTTGCTTTTGTTTTTTAGTTCTGGAGAAATTCAGAAATTGTGATGTTTTGGCAAAATTTGGAAGTGTTTCTAAGGCAGGTGTCTTTCAACTGTCAAAAGGAAAAATATAAAAACTCGAAAGGACCTTTAAGGAAATGAGGTAACAGATAAAAACAACCAGAGAGTGACAGATGGCTTCTTGTTACAGAATGTGGGAACTTTATTGACTAATGATCCAATATATTACTATTACAAAGAGTGTTGTTTTGGTCATAGCACTAGCTTTTCCTAGAAAGTTGAAAATAAGGAATTTATTATTTATTTTTTAATATCTTTCCCCAGATAAAACTTAAAGAGATATTTGAAAGCCCTACAGAAATCAGTCTGGTCCTAGAACTGGTCACAGGAGGAGAACTGTTTGACAGGTGAGTTGGTCCTAGAAATCTAACCAGAGAGAGGTTTTGCTTCCAGGCACCAAAGAGTATCAAGGGGAAATTTCCCCTGAAGATTTTCATAATGACACATCATGCTACTTGATAAATTGTACTAAAATAAATCATAACAGGAGTACAGAATGGAGAGAGAGTGTTATTTGCTTTGATGTGGGTAGGTGAAAATTTGCCTTGCTTAGTGAGTAAAAAAAGAAACACAATATCAGTTTACTGTTGCAAACATTAACTTTCCCAATAAAAACAGATTTCTGAAGTCATTATAAATTTAAACTAAATGGTAGCATTTTGATGAAAATTATAGGAAGTTAAACACGTAACAGTATTCTCTGTTAGGATTCAAAAGCTCATAAAAATCAATATTCTTCAAATAATTATTTCTAGGCCTACTTTCTCTATTAAGCTGTTTAGAGTTCTCAGATGCAGAGTAAAATGTTCTGTTATTTCCAGGGACAGCCAGTTTTAGTTGTCTGTTCTTATGCTCATCACTCAAGGCAGAGTTGGAGGTTGGCAGGAAGTTATGTCTAAAAATTTGATGGAGCATAATACAGGCAAACAATATGTACAAGAGACACAACCTTTTAGTTTTAAGCACAGCCCTTTGCTGTGCTCATTGGGGTAATCAAAAAATAATGGAATTGGAAGAAGGCAAAGTGACTAAGTAGGTATATATTAGAAACGGTTAGAAGCTGTGCAATGATACAAAATTCTTGTTGCTTAAGAATGGGTTAAGAGAGGAATGGGGTGCAGAGAGAAGACAGGAAAAAAATTGAGGGAATTGCTGATAAAGCCTGAGTGCCTGGAGCACAGTCAATTCTCAGTAAGTGTTCGCTGAATGAATGGGCAATCATTGTAATGAATGGACTCCCAGGAGAAAGATCTGCAGGGGATAGGGTTAGAATGTGTTGGGAAAGGAGTTCTCCTTTCCAACTCTACCCGGTTCAGTTTGCTGCCTGCTTCAAGAGCTTCCAAAGGTATTCATGTTGGTTTTCAAAGGTTCTGTTTGTTTTTAAATGTTCCCCAGTACAGATTTGGATCTTCCGATAGCAAGGAGTAAAGTGGTCCAGTTTGATTGGAAGTACATATATATCTTCAACAGATATATAATTTTGCTCATATATACATTGAAATTTTCTTAGAACAAGTTATGTGAATTATCAGACTTTAAAAATTGTAACATTTTAACTCTATCCTTACTTTACAAATAAATGAACCAACTTTAGGAAGTGAGTATCAATAGCCTGAAGACTTATACTTCTTGTGGCAGTTGGCGGATAGTTGTTTGGATTCATGATTCTAGAGCCTGACTTAAAGGGAAAATACTTAACCTAGGATTATTGGTTTACCTCTCTGAAACTCAGAACGAATTTGAAGTGGTTCTATGCTGCTAAGGAAGCTGAGACACTAACCCACCAGAATAGTCTTGTTCTAAGATCATCACGTTCCCTCGTACTTAGTGAAGACTCTTCTGCTCTAAATGTTAACAAAATTGGCCGGAAATGGCTTCTTTTTCCACACCTCTATAGCTAACTCTTTCATAAACATATTTCTTCTTTAGACA
Organism: Enhydra lutris kenyoni; assembly: GCF_002288905.1. Lineage (NCBI taxonomy): Eukaryota > Metazoa > Chordata > Mammalia > Carnivora > Mustelidae > Enhydra > Enhydra lutris. Next base: position 33,542,255 of record NW_019154103.1, read on the forward strand.
CATTAACAGGAGTCAATTTATAGTTAGATCTTGCTGCCTTTGGAGCCATGAGGTCTCTCTAGGGAGAACTAACATTTCTCTGCTAATTATGGTCTATCAGAGAGAAATACCATGTTCTCCAATTTTAAGTAACTGCGGGACAGGAATGTCACACTAATGCCATCATCTACCAGTAGCACTAACTATTTACCTACTTACCTCTATTTGTTCTAATTATTTTGGAAGCAAGTCTCTGTCCCTCTCTAACCTTTTTTTCATGAAAAGATTCTGGTTCTCTCATCTTGTAGTCTGATTGATGTGATAGGATAGAGTTAATTTAGCTCTAGAAAAAAATGAAAAAACTAAATATTGTTGATCAATTTCATTTACAGAGATAAATGGATGAAATATTCAGGTTTAAGAGAAGACATCTAAAGAATGGCAGACAGCCAGTAAAGCACTCAATCACTTATAAACTCTTAGCAGTCTTAGATCATAGACTCTACCCCCCCGCCAAATGTTGTTGTCCATATATCCGTTGCCATATCTGAGATGAACTTGGTTTCTCTATTAGGTTACTTAATTTTATAGTCATCTTTAAAACTGTGTCAAGCCTAAAATATATCCTACATTATTATCCATGTATTGCTTTCTTTTTTGAGAGTTAAAAATCACAATATGGTCTCCTTTTCCTATACTTAGGTCAAAACGAAATTCATTTAATTGTGATGATCAAAATTCATTTCTGTTCTAGTGATGATGTTAATAGTTTCTAATGAATGAACTAATGGAGCAATTAATGAAGAAATAATTATGTTAGTCCATTATAGTCAAAAGTTATATTTATTAGCAAAAATTCTATTCCATGATGCTCCTAGAAAATTAAGCATAGTAAATCCAAGTGGAATCTGCTGTTACATGTTAAATATGAATAGTAAATTGCATAGGACAATTGATGAAAATTTTTGGAATAAAGTCAGTGATTTTTTTGTGTTCAAGAAAATCTCCCCAAAAGCCCTTTATGAAGTTATGATATCATGGGAAAAAGAAAGCTCTAGAGGTTTTCTGTTTCATCCTTCTCAATCTCCTCATAATTCTTAGAAATACGTTGTATTTTTAAGTGGATACAATGTGAGGTTGTTTGCTTTTAAGAGTAAGTTTTCAATTTTTTCTAGAAAATGATTATATCTTAAAACAGCTAATTTAGCAGTATCCTTACACTCATCTGACCAAATTTTTGAAGAGGTATTTTTTCTCCTGATTTTTGTCTGACTCCAGTATCAGAATATATTATGGATTTTTAAATTGTCTTTTTTCTGTTTTCTCCTTGGGTTTTTACTTGCCTGATTATGCTTGTTCAAATGCCAAACATTATGTATAAAAGATTTTGGAATATGAGGCTTTAAATGTTGTAACCTTCCAAAAAAGCAGATTTTCTTTTGCAGGCAGTTAAGGTAAGGAGCAGATCACTTTAATCCAATCAGATATTGGGTTGATTCAAAGCTGGGCTTCCTGAAGGCAGATCTATTTCTTGTCAACTCTTACTCATAGGTTTTTGCTCTTTAAGGGTTCCAATTTAAGTCAGGAGCTTGTTCCAGGGCCCCCTTTCTTGACAGACCCTAAATGCCAACTTCTGTTCCCTCCATCCTGTGAGATGGCCAGAAGCTTTGTTCATCTTCTCAGTTAGCTAGTAATGTCAAGTCAGTAAATGCACCAGTAAATGCCTTTAAAGGGAAAGCAGAGGCATCCGATGTTAGATTTGCTTTGCGGGTTTTTCTTCTCTCCTGGATCTTGGTTCCTGAAGCCTTCACCTCCTTGGGAACTCTCTGATATCTTCAAATATATTCCTTAAAAATATGTTATTTAGCTTATCTTCATTGTGCTTTCCTGGAGGCTTATTTACCTCACTGTTGCTGAGAACAAAAAATCAATGTATTTGGTTTTAAAGGTCTTTAAACACTAGTGTGTTTTCCTCTTTTACATCAACCCTTTGGGGTAAGGAGGATGAAAAAGCATTGTCCCCGCTTTACAATACAGCAACTGAGAATGAGGAAGGGTAAATGATCTTCTTAAATCTGGAAGTCAGACTAACTTCTGGTCTAGCTCTGCTTCCTCATGTGACCTCACTGACTTTCTTATTAAATCCAGTTAGTCCCTTTCAAATCATTTCCAAGAAAGTAAACTGTTGTTTATTTATGGAGAATCCATACTGCATTTGTTGGTCCTATGCAAAGCTATATATGTATTCCCACTCAATCACTCTTCAAGTGTTTTGAGGTATTATTCTATTTTTTTTTTTCAAGAGAATAAACTGAAGAAAGTAAGTCATAAAGTCAATCTTGAAACTCATGTCTATTTGACTAAAAACTTTTTTTTTTTTCAGTTTTCCAAACTGAAAATATTCTTTTTGAAAACTATAAGTGGTCAATGAGCAAGAGAAGTAGTGGTTACATTTGGGGACTATAGATTTAGCCTATTAATCACCTGATGGAGTCCTAGTATATCAATCCATATAGTCATCTTTACTTCAGCATTTCATGGTTTTTACTATTGGTGGAAATAGAATTTTCAGGACATCGTCGTTAGAAAAAATTCCAGAAACGGAACTTAGGGTTTTTGCTTGCCCAGTCTCCATAGAGTTGTGCCATGGTTGGTACTGAGATTAACCAAACTCAGAATACATATGAATTTATAAAGACTCTTGTGTCAAACATTGGTCATTGATGGTACTTGTTTATTTTTTTTTAAGATTTTATTTATTTATTCAAGAGAGAGAACATGAGAGGAGGAGGGTCAGAGGGAGAAACAGACTCCCTGTTGAGAAGGGAGCCTGATATGGGACTCAATCCTGGGACTACAGGATCATAACCTGAGCTGAAGGCAGCTGCTGAACCAACTGAGCCACCCAGGTGCCATGATGTATTTGTTTAAAGTGAAGATCTGTGAAATCCGGTTGTCTAAGAAGGATAATTAGTCACTATAACAAGGGCATTTTTTCCCCATTTTATTTTATTTTATTTTATTTCTTTTCAGTGTTCCATCATTCATTGTTTATGCACCACACCCAGTGCTCCATGCAATACGTGCCCTCCTTAATACCCATTACCAGGCTCACCCAACCCCCCATCCCCCCTTCCCTCCAAAACCCTCAGTTTGTTTCTCAGAGTCCACAGTCTCTCGTGGTTTGTCTCCCCCTCCAGTTTCCCCCAACTCACTTCTATGAGGGCCATTTTTGAGAGCCTATTAGGGTCCTGGCAGTGGCGGAGCGTTTTACTAACTATGATCTCATCTAATCCTCACAGTGACACATGTACAAGGTAGGCTTTGATATATACATTTTATAAACCAAATAATGAGCATCAGAGAAGTCCATTAACTACTGTTAGGTCACTCATCTTATATTGGATCTAGAACAACAATTAAATGAGATTGGACTCAAGTATGTCAGACTCCAAAACATATGATTATTCTACCATGTTATGTTGCTGCTATGTAAGCAAATGCAAATACTCTTAATACTTAAAAATAAAACTTCAAATTAGTAATGCAACATTTTATCTTACTTGAGTGTTGACTTAATTATTAATATGTATATAATTGTTTTTCAACCATTGAAATCTTAAGTACATCTTCTCTTTATGCAGTTTTTTCTGACTATATGTGAAGAAAACGTATACTTTGATTTGGACTAAATTTATAGTCTTTCTAGAAGCTGGGCTATAAAGGGAAGGATAAAAGTGAGATAGTAGTAGGAGACAGAGGATAATTGGAGGCTTATTAAGTATTTTAAGCTGCCACACTGGGAACACATTAATTTGTTGGTAGGAAGGAGCCCACAAGCTGGAGAGGTAGAAAATCTATGTGAGAAGGACTTATATTTGGAACAATATCCCAGGGAAGACAGAATAAGATTTGGAATCAGATGAAAGGATTTCTTTAAAATAGAAAAGTTTCTCTCTTCTTCAGAAGCAGAAAGAATCAAGAGACAGAGAAGGCTCAAAGGACCTAGAGTAGTCACAACAATGTTACAAAAGAAGAACAAGGTCAGAGGACTTACTGTTGGGGCTGGGATAATTCTGCTCTACTTACAAATTAGTAAGTAAGTTGGCCTGTTACACTTTCATGGGTGTTGGAAAAAGATGAGTCTCCTGGATCAGAAATGAAGGACTTGACTACTCACGGCACAACAAGCATTATGGGCATCACCAAGTTTGTGTCATTTCCCTTTACCCTACAGATTCCACGGGGGGCGGCACAGCAGGCTTGGGTGGATGCCTGCACATAGAGTGGCTGTGTTCCAGGGGAGAAAATAACTGTATATAAACTGGCAAATGAAGAAACAAAATGTACAATTCTATTCATCCATGAAAAGGAGTGTTTCTTTGATATGGATGAACCTCAAAAACAGCATGCTAAGTAAAAACAAACAAACAAACAAACAGGAAAGCCTACATCAAAATCAGGCTCCCTGATTTTGTGCCCAAAGGACTGTGTTTAGGTCCCAGTTATAGCATGTATCATCCCCACATGAAGACTTATGCCAAAATCTGTGGCCAGCTTCTAGCAAATACAAAGTACCGTTTGATATGTCTTTCATATACTGATTCTTATTTTTATTTCTTTTTTAGTTCCTTGTCCTCATTTATTTATGTATTTTTTGTCTAGTGATATTGTGGTTGCCTCTACAAGCCCTAACATACCTTTGGGAGATGACGATAGTATTGAAACATAGTTTTAGGGTCCATATCGCATTTTTACTTTCCCTCTTCTACACCAGGAGCCCCTTGAAGGTGAAGGCAATGTGCTCTGGTTAGCGTAGAAGTAGTAGTGAGAAGGGAATAAAGGTGGGTGGTGAAGCCCTGGGGCCTTACAAGACAGAAATGGCTTCCGGGAGGAATAGAATCTTTGAGCTGAATTTTAAGTGAGAAATCAGAAGTTAGCAGGTAAAGGGTAGCGGGAAGGGTAAAGGGATATCCAAAAGCAGAGCACTTTGGCGGGATTAAAAATGAGTACCTTAGTATCCACTTTAGAAGCTGTTTTAGAAAGAAAGCAAGCAGTTGCTAAATATTTTGTCAAATGAATGACTGAATAAACTCTGTGCTCTTGGACAATTTATATTACATCTTTGAGTCAGGCTTTTCTTTTACATTATAAAAGAATTGGGCCAGGGCTCCCTTAGGCCCATTCCCAGGTCTACAGTTTTATTTGACCTCTCCTTTCTCCTGTACCATCATCTCCCTGACCAGCACCCACAACTCCCTCACTCTCTCCGTAGCTTTCAAATTTAACAGTGTCTTTGAAATAATATCTTTGAAACTATTTTTTTAAGCATATGAATTTAACACTCTTCAGGAGACTTCTCAGAAAAAGCATCAATATAGACAAAGATGCCATCAATGAAATGTGAAAAGGCAGTGAATGAAGCTTATAAAGGATTGATAGATTGACAAAAGGTACCGCAGAATTCATTTTAACATATATAACAGCAGATTGATGTACTGGCAACCCTTAAGACTTGGTTCCTGAAACTCCTATCTAGGGCTTTTACCCTATGTCATTTGATCTTTCGGTACACATTGTCTTCAGACCAGTCTCTTTCTCACAAAACCTACAGTCATCTAATAGTACCTCCATTTGAGAAAAAGCTGTCATTAATGGGGAGAGCAGTAGAGCTCCTAATCTATGTGCCAGGAAATCTGAGGGCCTCAGGATATGATCAGATTAGAGCTCTTCAGCTGCATCATCACTGGTGCTAACTGCCAGGCTGGAGATGTGTTCAATTCAATTTGCAGCAATTAAGGTGACAGCAACAAATGCACAAAAGTCATATTTCCAAGCAGGTCCATGGAGAGAAATAGGCATTGTCTGTGCTTCTTTACCCTGCAATTTTAAAATGATGAGAAGGAAAACAGTTCCAACAGGGGGGAAGAGGAGCATGTGCTCCCACACACCCAGCAGTGGCAATAAAAGGCTCTGTTTAGGACAAAAGTCCTGTGGAAGTCAGAGAATCAGCCTGGGAACACATCCCCAGTGTATTATATTTCCTTCCCAGATCTCCAAATGGCAGTTAGGCCTGTTAGTGACTGAGGGGCCTGTGCAAAGGTCAGAGCGAGCTCAGCGTAGCTTTTTGGGTCCTGTTGTGATTAAAAAATCCTAGGAGAGATTTTGTTTTTAGCCCTGGGTCTTCTAGCCCAGTTCACAGTAGAATGATGAGAAATTTTGCTGCATAGCAGCAAACGTCATGGCCCTGGGCCTTTGAAAACAATCTTAAGATGCTGGTTACATCTTAACTGCTTTCTTATTATTTTATAGAGCATGAAAAAGAAATTAGTTTACTAAATCTGAGGAGAAATAGAGCAATAAGTATGTTTAAGTATAAAAACCAAAAATATCAACCAAAATTATCCTATTTCTACAGCTCTAAAACCCTTGGAATGATTGAATATTTCATTGCTCCTAAAAGTTGAACACATTAGTATATTTTGTGTCAAGCTATTAAACCCTTGGTGTTATGTACATGGCAACTTGTTTTTTTTTTTAAATTCCAGCTAAATTTTGCATAAAAATTCTGTGTTGCCTCATGAAAGAAATGCTGTATTTTGCTGAATTTGAATCATTTTGATTTTATTTAAAATAAGTTTCTAAAAAGATCATGTTATTACAGTAATATCTAGTTACTAACTCTGAATGTATTCGTTTTTTTTATTTTATTTTATTTATTTATTTGAGAGAGAGACAAAGTGAGAGAGCATGAGAGGGGAGGTCGTAGGGAGAAGCAGACTCCCCATGGAGCTGGGAGCCTGGTGTGGGACTCAATCCAGGACTCTGGGGTCATGACCTGAGCTGAAGGCAGACGCCCAACCAACTGAGCCACCCAGGAGATCCTCTGAATGTATTCCTAAGACCAACAATAACCTTTCTACATGTTGCATTTTGCTTTGGGAAGCATCTTTATGGTAGCTCTCCCTCTGGATTGATAGCCAGTGGACTTGTAATGAGCATCACTTCCCAGTCCAGTGCTCTGTTCCCCATGAGAAGGAACACAGGCAAAGGAGCTGCTCATATGTCCACAGTCTGAAATTTCTCTGGCACCTACTCAGTTGGCAGTTAGTATTGATTCTACAAATATTTACTGACTGCCTACTATGAGCAAGGCTTGGAGCTAGGTCCTATGGGTGATGGAAACAACAATCTAGTGAGAAGGCTAAGAATTTTCCCACAATAACCTGCAGAAGGCATTGGCCAAACACACATACTATAGTCATGCCCACATGAAAAAGATTGCAAGACTTCATTTTCCTTTGCTTGATCACTAATGTCTTCACTTGCAGTCTTAGCTGTAGATTATAAACCTGCATTTGCAACTTGAGAAGTTCTCTGTTATTGACTGACCTTTCTAGTCAGCCATAAATGGCCTAGGTGGCAGCTCAACTGGTAGAATACTTAAAGTTGAATATCCGGGTTCCAGCAACCTAACTCTGTAACACTCTGATGAACATATCAACTGGGAACAAAAATTCCTTTGAGCAGGAGCCTAGAAGAGGTGTGGTTAAGTTCTAAAAGTAGGGCCATGTTGTGGCAAGCTGAGTTCATGGGGATTGGGGGGAAGACACCTGCATTCTGTACTCCTGTCCCATATATCTACTCTAGACACATTTCTGACAACAGAATTTATAAATCCTTTGGCTGTACAAACCTTAGTATAACATGTATTACATCTATGGTGATGTTTTTGTTAATAACTTTTGTACTGTCTGTAGTCTCATCTGGGGCAGGACCCAAATCTTAGAATTTTTAAACTTTTTAAAAAAAGATTTTATTTATTTATTTGTCAGAAAGAGAGAGAGCACAAGCAGGGGGAGCAGCAGGCAGAGGGAGAAGCAGGCTCCCCACTGAGCAGGGAGCCCAAGGCAGGACTTGATCCCAGGACTCTGGGATCATGACCTGAGCCTCAGGCAGACACTTAACCAACTGAGCCGCGCAGGCGCCCCACAAATCTTATTCTTTACCGATTCAGCCAATAGCTGGCTCACAGAAATATTGGTTATGACTATGCCCTTCGCTGTCTCTAATTCTCACTATAGTGTTGGTCCTTTTTCTTAGAACAATCTCCTTCCTCTCCAGTCTCTACTCTTCCACATCTATCCCACTCCCAGCCCCTACCCTTTCTGCAACTAGAAAAATTTGATATACCCTTGAGGTCTGAGCTGAGATATAGCTACCTCTGGAATCCTTTTCCCACCCTGCACAGCCTCCAGAATAGATCACTGGCCCTCTCTACAAGCTCTCAGGTCATTTTCTAATATCTCTGCCACAGCATTCAACACAGTATGTCAATTGTTGTCTGTCTGCTTATACCAAGAGAAACCCCGTAAGTGCAGAGGCTGTGTCTGGTTCATTTCTAAATGCCCAGCATGTAACAGTCATTCCATAATATTTACTAAATAGATGAATGAATGGACATATCTGTTAGAATGTATCCTTTTTATTAGCTAGATGAAATATTTTACTAACTTAACTTATATTGTGGAAAATTAGTGAGATTTCCATTAACCATTCTTACACCTACTACTCTTCCCTCTATCCCACCTAAAAATAGGTCCCCCCAAAATTCACCCCTTTACCCAGCCAGTCCCTAGACATACACATAAGGTCACATTCTGAACATAAGCACTTAACTCTAAGATATACCCAAATGAAAATGCATAAACATCATATTTAAGCCAAAGCTTGAGAAATCATAATAAATCAGAATATAAGGAGGAATCTCTAGTGTGTGCACTGCCCCTCTAAGAGGTAGGGATGTTCATAAGAACCCCTGTATTTAACAGACAAGGAGGATTTCTCATCAGAGATGCTGCACGTGGTTGTGCAAGTTGGCTCTGTACAACCCCAAGGAGTAGTGCTTATGTAGACTAAGCCATGAGGAGCACCCCTAGAGGGGCACCACAAAGCAGTTGTAATAAAACTCTAGCCTTGGTGAGTGGCCATGGGGAAAATCCACACTGTTTTTTGCAGGCCAGAAGTAACTGATTTTATCCTCTTCTGGGGAGAATGGGAGGTGGAAAGAAAGTTAACTATTGGCCATTCCTTCCCATCATTTTTCTAACAACTCCCCTCCTTTAAAAGGACTGGGGAAAGCCAAGCTGCTCAGAGTGCAGGTGCCACACACAAAGGAGACATTAATTACATTTGAGTTGGTTGATGGATGTACTGCAAAATCCACACTTAGAACAAAATGCAGAAGACGATGTAGTTGTAGCCAAAGTTCTCAACCTACCCTGACACAGTAGTCCTTCTTTTCCTCTTCTCTCATGCTTAATTTTAAAATGTTCAGAAAGTATAGTACAAGTAATTTATTTTAATTAAATGTTTAGTAAGTCCTCAACTTGATCATGAATTGGAAGAATTTGTAATCTTGAAACATTGTATGAAAACTGATTTTCAAAAACTAATTAATAATGATTCCCTGAATACTGTGACCTACTTTCACATTTTATTTGAAATGTGGTTCATAACAAGTATTCAATAAATAAAAAGGTGAGGAAGGATATTCCATCTTTCATATTTTGAAAAGATAATGAGTTGGTGTTTCTTGACAATGTTCTGAATAATTGAATGGAAAAAATTGAAATTTTTGCATCGATATAATTTTTTTGAATCTTGATTATTATGGTTGTTAAGGTATCTTCTTATATATTATTTTATATCTGTTTTTTTCTGCTTTTCCTCATCATCCATCCCCTATTTTGGAAAGATTCTATAGATTTTTAATTCCAGCTTCTAATACCAACTACTTCAAGAACTTATAACTTCTTACCATAACATTAAAAAAAAAGAATGGAAGATAATTTCTAAAAAATAAATGTGCTATTTAAGATATTAACACTCTAAAAAATTTCAGTGCAAAGCTATAAAAAATGTTCAAGTTTGACTCTTACATGTTTTGAATTGACCTTTGTCAGACTTTTCACAATAAACCTTTTGTCAGCTGAAAACATCTTATGCAAGTTGGTAATCTTTGGTGTTATCAAAAATGTGTTTTCTCTTGAAATTTTGGGAGGAAAGAAACAGCAACAGTGTGGTTTTCCAGTCTTCTGAAGTCCTATATAGGACAGAAAAAACAAAAACTTATAGACAATATCTATAACAAAACCAGGTGACAAGGCTTCCCCATGAAGCCTAGAAAACATGTGAATGAGGACAAACTAATAATGATTGCAAGAGCTTCATGGTATTAGCATCTATGTCAGAGGATGCAAGAAGACACTGATGAACCTAAGAATAGGAGAACACTCAAATCTCCAAAGCCTCCAAATCATTGGGAAGCAGAATGGGCCAATATAAGAACAGCTGAAATTGTGAGAGCTTTTTGCCATCCAAATTTCTGAGAAGCACAAGGGCTGCACCCACAATAAGGTCTGAAGAAACTAATGCAGTTAAGGCCCTATGAACTCCTGAAACTAATATCTGAAGCCGCCTTGTGTACATTAGGAGAAACTGCTGAAAAGAGACTCCAATAACCAGAGCAGAGATGTGTAGAGGCAAGGGAATGAAGTTTCAGATAGAAGAGAAGAGATCTCAGAAAGTATGAGGTCATAATTTTGAATGCTTCATGAAAACAATCAGTCAAGGGCCATGAAACTAGAAAAGATAGCCTGACCCATCACTCTATCAAAATGGTTAAGAAAACCAACTTTGCTTAAAAATAAGCAACAACAGACAGGTGTCTCCATTAATTGCAATAAAAATGATTATAAGAGCATAGAAAATCAGCATGTCAGGATGATATGCCCACAAAACAGATAAAAGTGTAACATGATCTACAGAAAATTAAAGTTAACATTAGTTAATACTAAAATTAAGAAATTCATAGAAGAACAATATAAATCAAAAGTAGAAAAACTCACGATACATATAATTGCACACCCCAAAAAAAAAACCAAAGTGATGGAAGAAAACACATACAAAGCATTCTAATTCAGGAAAACATTCCCGGAATTAAAATGGAAAAGATTTAAGTTAAAAGAAAGATTCCTTAAAGGAAAAGAAACTTTCCTTGTCCAGATCCATGCAAAAAGAGCAAGTCATTTATTTAGAATAGAAAGCCAGCTGGAGAGGGGCACCTGGGTGGCTCAGTGGGTTAAAGCCTCTGCCTTCGGCTCAGGTCATGATCCCAGGGTCCTGGGATCAAGCCCCACATTGGGCTCTCCGCTCAGTGGGCAGCCTACTTCCCCCTCTCTCTCTGCTTGCCTCTCTGCTACTTGTGAATTCTGCCTGTCAAATGAATAAATAAAATCTTAAAAAAAAAAAAAAAAAAGAAAGAAAGCCAGCTGGAGAAAGAGGAGAGGGATGGGGGAAGGAGGGAGAAGCAAGGAGCTCCAGGTAAAAGGAAGATAAGAGAAAGAAGTACTAGTCAAATTATATGGACCTTATTTGGATATGTATTGAAACAAGCAAATTTCAACATGTCCAAGACACTTGGAAATCTGAAACACTGTATATTTGAAAATATTAAGGAATTATAATTTATAGGTATGATAATGGCATTATAGTTATGAGTCTTAAAAAGTCCTTTATACTTTTAGAGACAACACCTTACTTATGAATGAAATTATGTGATGCCAAATATTTGCTTTATGATCAAAAAAAGAGGATGGGAAATAATTGATTGGATAGATAAAACAACACTGGCCATGAGTTAATAATCACTGAAGCTGTGTAAAAATTACAAGGGATGTTTCATGGTGTGTTGTCTACTTGGTATATATTTAACACGATTCTCAATACAGAGTTTAAAAAGATTTTTTTTCTCTTGTCCTCAGACAGGATGGACAGTTCAAGCCTAGGCAAAATAAATGTGTTTCTTTTTCCTAAAGAGACCCAAGATTGCTAGAGTATCAGTTTATGGAAATATTTCCATATTATTATGTTATGCTGACATGTGTTATGCTGACATGTTGCAATTGTTCAGATGTATCTTCCTTAACATTAATTCGGTTAACTTCTTTAAAAAAAAAATCCACTCCCCTGAACCCATGTGTCTGAGAAGGATTTCCTGGTTTTCTTTTTAGGATTGTGGAGAAGGGGTATTATAGTGAACGAGATGCTGCAGACGCTGTTAAACAAATCCTGGAGGCAGTTGCCGTAAGTATGAATTGACAGCAGTGGTGTAATGCTTGGTAATCTTTTCTATGTACAGAATCATCCCTGAACAAGTGCATGTCTGTAACCAGCCATAACATTTACAGCAAAACAGTAAGAAATGCTTTGTAAGCCTTAATTAAAGGAAATAACCTACCTGTCTTTCCAACTCCTGTCCTGGGATACCAGCCTCCACGTGAGCTGTCAGCTTGTTCTCATCAACCCAGAGGATTCGATTCTATTACAAAGGGAGAAAAAAATCTCATCTCCAAGAACTATTGACATTTTCTGAGGAAATATAACTTCCTAACTCAAGGAAGTTGGTGACAAGACAGAAAACTAGCAAATAGGGTTACCCACACTACTACACTACCCATATATCCCAGACTATACAACATGACAGGTATAGTAACATAGGCAGTATATTGCACAGTAGTTGGTTTAAAACTCAGACACTGCCTTTATTTGGGGATTAGTTTGAATTAAACTGTACCTCGTACCTTAGCCAAATTATTTAACCAAGTTTAGTGTTTCCTCATTTGTAAAGTGTGAATAGTAACACTACTCATAAGGTTGATTGTAAGGATTAAATGAGATACTGCACATAAATAGTTTAGCATACAGGGGTGCCTGGCTAGCTCATTTGGTGCAGCTCTTGATCTTGGTTTGTGGGTTTGAGCCCCTCGTTGGGTGAAGAGATTACTGAAAAATAAAATCTTTTAAAAAATGCTTCGTAGACAGTACATTGAATGCATTTATCTTTTCTCTTGATTGCTCACACTCTGAAAGATGCAGTCCTCCTATATAATGCCATAAGTATGTTAAAATAATTTCCCATTATTAGGAAATCAAATCAGACTTTGGGGCTTATAGTCATTCTTCTCTCTTTCTTTCCATTTCTTGAGTTTGTTTTTCTATTGTTTTTGTTGTTTGGTAGGGAATTGGAGGAAAGTAGAATGTGATAAATACAGATATGGGAGCACAGAGGTTATTGATTTTTCTTTCAAGACAAGAAATATGGGAATTCAAGTGAAAAATTCTGACAATTTTATTTTTTTAGGGAAGAAATATAAGTTAATGTTTTTAAGGAGAATAAAGTTTTATAAGTTAATGATGGAAACTATCCACCCACGTTTACACAAAAATGTGATTTTGAGACGCTTGTTGGATTGAATTAATAAGGAAAAGTTTGCCTAGATAAAACGGGCTCCACTGGTAAAAACCTTCCCATCTATTTAATGGTGTCTAATATGTGCTGGAACACTTTGGTGATTCATTCATTGAATATAAAGTCAGAACAAATCATTCTTTGAACAAATGGGATGAAGCCCAAGGGGAAATGTTTATCTGTGTTAAAGAGACAAATTTAGGGGCGCCTGGGTGGCTCAGTGGGTTAAGCCTCTGCCTTCAGCTCAGGTCATGATCTCAGGGTCCTGGGATCAAGCCTGGCATCAGGCTCTCTGCTCAGTGGGGAGCCTGTTTTCCCCTCTCTCTGCCTGGCTCTCTGCCTACGTGTCATCTCTGTCAAATAAATAAATAAATAAACTTTTTAAAAAAAGTTTTTTAAAAAAGAGACAAGTCTATAAAATATATCCAGAATTGAAATATATTCTATTGTTTGGAGTCAATTATATAACTAAAATCATCATTCAATATCTTGAGAAACCAGCCACAGTGACCAAAGCACATGTCCTATGAATTTTGCCCCCAACCAAAACAGGAGGGAGGGAAGAGGGAAGGGAGGGAGAGAAGGAAGAAAAGAGGGAGGGACTCTGACATTTAACTAGCCTATATATTATTGATGGAAAGGAAATAGTTTTTGCAGTCTGCATAAGACAGCTAGAGATAGCAGACCTGTGATCTAACAAAATCCATGATTGAGCTATCAACACCAAGTTCAGTTGGCTTTTTAGCCCAGTCTTTCCAAATTATTCCTTCCTGTAAAAATGTTTTGGTCTTTTTGCTGTAGTGGGACATAAAAAGTTTGAATTGGGGGTGGAGCTAAGCAGAGAAGCTGCCTTGGAATTTTACTCTAAGTATATAATGCAGCTCCCAATTATGTGAGTATTGAATTTCAAATTCATCCTCTTACCATACCCAAAATAACCACTCCATTTCAGATTTTTCATCAAATACAATATAGTTACCATCCCCGGTTTCCTAAGCTTGTCAATTTGGGAATGATTTTTTTAACTCTTCCGTGACTTTCTCCCCTCACATTCACCTTCTTAACTTCAGCTGGGACTTCCTTCTACTGCCCATGAACCTAGACCTGCTCCCTACCATGCTGTGACTGCTCCTGGTGTGCTTTATTAAACAAAACCAACCAACCAAACCAAACCAAACCATTTCTAGTTGCTTCCTATTCCTGTCCTTAAAAATAGGTCTGGAATTCTCTTTCGCAGTCCCTGTTTTCACCTTGTCACTTCTGAGTTCCGTAATGGCAGTTTCCTGTCTTTCTTAAATACCCATTTAAAAACTTTAATCCTCATTACCACATGCAATAGATTATCTAGTTAAGTAAACATGCTTGCAGTGGCCCACCATCACTTTACCCAAATCAGGCAGGCAGCTAGTATGACAGTTAAGAGTACTTTGGCATTCAGACAGAACTGGGTTCGGTTTCTAGATGTGAGATTGGCCCCAATCACTAAACAATTCTGAGCCTCAGTTTCCTCATGGAAAACGGGCGTAATATTCAACCTAACAGAGTTGTGGAAAAGAATAACATGAAGCGTGGAAGTCATAGCAATGTTCAAAAGAGAGGGAAAAGGATAAGCAACTTCAGACTCCACACATGCATGTAAAGATATATTAGATGTTGCAAATTTATAAGTAGGTGTCTACTCCCCAGCTAAATACTAAAATCAAAAACAATTGACAACAGTCACTGCTCAATAACTAGTTACCAAAAAAGTAGCTGAAAATTTATCAAAATAGGAAGTCACTATTCCATTTGTCTTTCTAGAAACTGATACATTTGGTGAAACATCCTTACTATCATTTTTCTATTCATTTCATATGAAATAAAGCTTTATAACTTGATCCCATTCGTGAGATTCTTTTCTGCTCTCTTACTATCACTTAATTCTTTTCCTGTTTTTCAAAACACACCTTCTTCGATATGCTCTTTCTGGTTGCCTCCATCCATTTAGGTCAGCTCTTGATTCTTTTGGCTTATCACAGTGGGCATGCTTCAGTTTAGTGCTACCTCAGGTAGCTGACTGGCAGAAGTCTGTCCTCATTCAGTGACTGAGAAATGAATGCTCTCAGCATCAGACTTTTCCACCTATTGGAGTTACACCAATTAAGGAATAAAAAGGGTCCCCAACAGGGATGCCCCAGATAGGGGTATCCTATCAAAAAAGGAGGGACTAGACCTCAACTCTATTCCAGATTTGCAGAGATGGCTTGATTAGTCAACTGCTAATCCTCAGTTTAAAACAAACAAACAAAAAAATTGTTATTCTACCTACTAAGAAAGTTTTAGTTTAATAAGTAGGTTACCAAACAAAGGGGAAAAAGAGAGAGAGAGAGAGAGGCAAACTGAGAAACAGACTCTTAACTATAGAGGACAAACTGATGGTTACCAGAAGAGGGTGGGGGCATGGCAGCAACAGGTGAAGGGGATTAAGAGTTCACTTGCTGTGAGGAGCACCGGGTATATGGAAGTATTGAATCACTACATTGTACACCTGAAACTAATATTACACTATATGTTAAAAAAACTGGAATTAAAGAAAGAACAACTTAAATAACAACAAAAAAAAAGAAATAAGTAAGAGCAAAAAAATAAATTAGCACATTAAAGTCACTCCTTGAAAGAAGTTTTATAAAAATTACATTTCTCTGATTGCTACAATTAGGGATTAACTTAGAAAAAAAATTAACTTAGAAAAAAAAATTAAAGTCATTTCCTTAAGTGTTTCCACAGGTAGGAAGCAAGCAATTTAAAACTTGTGGGAAGTGGCTGACATTTATGAAATAGTTTATTGTCAACTACATAGCTATAGATAGCTATAAAAATAGGACAGTTGGGAACTCAAAGTAATCAGTGATACATCTCACATTTCCTCTGCATCACACACTTAGAAGACTATATCTAGGCTGGCTTTTGAAAGCACAGAAGCAGAAAGCTTGAAGATTGGAAAGTTCTTGGGAAATATGTTGTGGGGATAATTATACCCCTTAGGTAACAAATCTGGCAATCCTCTCTTCCTCCCCACTTCACCCTAATTCTTGCCCCAAATATTTCACAGTATTTGTCTGACTATAATCTTGCTCCTTCTGCTTTTTAGCTTTAAATAAAATTTTTGAAAGCTTTTAAAATGAATTTGAAAGATGTTTCCCTCTTTGAGTTTGAATTCATCCAGTTAGTCTTTGAGGGCGGATCATTAAGCCTTCTTGAGTGTTCTATCTTCCTGAAATGAGTTCCAGGTAGTCCCAAATTAGATGGTCTAGGTCAATCTGGACATTCTGGAAGGGTCATCATGTCCTCATCTGTCATAAAGCACAATGCAAACCTTATAGCCTTTCTTTTCCATTTAGTTAAAAAAATAACCAGGGACATATTCCATCGCCACTGACATCTCTTACTCTTGCTACCACCTCTTGTCCTTTTCTTGTCCCCCCGATATCCTACTGTTCCTCTGTTTCCAAAAAAATCACTGTCTCCCTTTTTTCTCCACTCTTGATGCCACTTGCCATCTTTTGCTAGCCATAGCTTTTTAGGTATGTTTTAATTTCAAAGTCATGACTTGAGAACTTAGAGAAACGTAAATATAGGGTATATATTGAATTTAATAGAAGGAAATTTAATAGAAGGAAATGGTTAAAGAACTTAAATATGTCTGCTACCCTAGCACATAGATTTTGGGTTAGAATTTTTTTTTTTAAAGATTGTGATTAACGGGGGTGAAGAGATGCAAACAAAAACATCCCACCCTTGAAAGTTATGGAAACCAATATGGCATCTCAATGTTGAAGTAAAACAGGATGTGGACATGATTATAAGGATGCAAGAAAAGATTAAATAGTACAGGGTTCTTTAGGTAAAAAATTTTAAAAACCTGTAGTCTCCCTTAAAAAAGAATAGATTTATTATTATGTATTAAATGTATTATTAAATTTATTATGTATTAAAATGTATTATGTATTAAAGAATTGATGACTAGATACTGAAGAACTGGAAAGGCCAAAGGGGAGTACTAAACTAAGGTACCATGGAGGCAGCACCTGTGGGAAGCAACCTCCCCTCAGACTGAGGGGAACAAAACAGAGTGGGAGATGATTAAAACTTAGACATGTAAAGGAGGTGTGATGAAGGCTTACTGCTTGACTGGTGCTGGTTTCTAGTCTCTGACCCAAAGGAATTGCCCCCAAAGCTGGCACTTAAACCTTAAGTCTAGCCAGCTAGTGCTGGTGTTGCTGAAAAGAAACACCGGCTGGTTCCAATGCTGGTGAGCATTGGAAAAGCTGCAATCAGCAGCTGCTACCAGAATGATCTGCATGGCAGGGTGAAAACATGTCTTTAGGGTGCATGGGAATAACAAGCAGAAATACAGGCACAGAAAGCAAATAGGACTGAGGAAGTCCCTTTGTGCTCTTCCAGCCTTCCACTCTCTCCCTAGTGCCCTCTAATTGCAGAGCCAAACAGGAAGCCAGCAGGAGAAGGAAAAGTAGAGCTTCTAATTCAAGTCTCAGCTTCACAAAGTAGACTGTAGAAGGGTGATTTACAGTTGAGAGCCAATAACAAACAATAAATGCTACAGGAATTTATTTGAAAACAAAACTAAGTTTTCCAAGTTCCTATTGCTATTCATAGTCATCTAAAATGTTGTCTTTATTAATGTGCATTAAATGGTTCTAGAAGTCAATGAAATCAAAACAAGTACAACAGTATTGAAATAAATTACTATCTGTATGTAATACCGAGTACTATGCTTGATAACATTTATAGGTTTAATGGGCAATATATACATTATCAACTTTATATTATTTGATACATTTAAACCATCTTCCACCTGACTTCTTATTCTGTTGGCAGAGTCATTGTATCTTTATAAAGATGGAAGATGTCAGAACATTTTTTCCTGGCCTCCCTTGAGGCTAGGCAAGGGCATATGACCTGATCCTCATCAGTGTGCTCTGATGGGCAGTCTGCCTGTGGGTTCTGGGGAAACTTCTCAGTAAAAGGAGACCCAAGGAAGGAAAGGTCATCTCTCTTTTTCACAGGTATAGTCAAGTCTGCATATGATGCAGAAAACTGCTTTTTCTGTCTTGTACTTAAGAAGGAAAATATAATTGTGTTGAAAAAAGCAGAGAAAAAAAGTACACACCATTAGAATTCTCCTCCTGCTTGATACCTCTTAGAGGATAATAAGTTCCTCAATATTTTTGCCACTTTAAATTGTATAACCTGGGGGCGCCTGTGTGGCTCAGTGGGTTAAAGCCTCTGCCTTCGGCTCGGGTCATGATCCCAGGGATGGAGCCCCACATCGTGCTCTCTGCGCAGCAAAGAGCCTGCTTCCTCCTCTCTCTCTCTTCTCTCTGCCTGCCTCTCTGCCTCCTTGTGATCTCTGTCAAATAAGTAAATAAAATCTTTTTAAAAAATCGTATAACTTGTTATTTGAAGCTATAAGATACTGAACTTCTTGAATAAACTTTTGAGTATACACTAATAGCAATTCTGTGGTCAGAGCAAGTTGTATAATTTTCCATCCATCCAAACATCACACATAGGGCATAAAAAGATTCTCATCCCACAAATTTCTAAAAACTGAATTTCACTGAATATCAAACACACACCCACACACTGCTAAATCATGAGGTTTAAGGTTATTAACAGTAGCAAGCTTGCTTCTGATACTTGTTCTTTGTTTTTGTGAATATTGTTCCCGCTTGGGTCCACTTATTGTCAGTGAAAAGATTCTGAGAGTTCAATTAAGTAATGAGGCACTGGAACAGAAAATGTGAGGTTCTTTGTAGTTTATTTTAAATCTACCAGTTGCGATGCTATTTCCATTTCTTTCTGGGGGGGACTTTTTCTCTTGTTATTCATATCTGAACACTGATCTCTGGGGGATGGATTTTAATATAAGGCTCAAAGTGCTGAAACACTATAATGATAACTTTACCAGTAAAAATAAAAGTAGTTATACATTCTTACTAAAAATTGAGAGACCACAATTATTAGAAAATAAATAACAGTTCTATTAATGTTCTAATATTTTGATTTATAAACAGAATAAAGCAGAGTAGTTGTTCAGAGCATAGATATTTTATCAGAAAAAGTTTGAAACAAAAATAATCTATATTATGAATATTACAGCTCGATATTAGGGAACTGGGAAATCTAGAAATAATTCCTAGGAGGGAGAGTATCTTTCTTATTAGATGTATCTGTACATGTTTATCAGCAGTGATAATGATATCATAATTTTGTCACATTCCATCTAAGTAGCTTTCTCTCTCAAGTTCTGGGAAAATTACAATTCTAGGAATATATATTAAGAAGCTTACTAGTTTATGAGGCAGATAGACATATAAGCACTGTAAGGGCCTATTTAGCCAAAGCAATTCCATCTGGTAAAACAGTGTTTTTGTTGTTTATGCAGTAAAACTTAAACTGACCCTGCACCCCACCCAGGGGACTTACTTAAAAGCAAATTCGGGAAACCAGTCCCAGGTAACAAAGCCCAAATACAAGGGCGGGTCAGGCCAGGTGGAGACATCCAATCAGTGGGGCGCAAATACTGTCTCCCTAGCTACTAAGGAGTGTCGGCTCCGCCTTTTGGGCGCCAATTCTGACCAAGGTGATAAGCTAGTTAAAATAGCTACTATAGGGTAAATTATGATTCAATTGGCCACCCGCGTGTGACCTAGCATGACTGGGCAGCTTTCTCTGTGTGTTGCAATCTCATTGGCCACCTATGTGTGGCCAGGCTCAACCACATGGCCTTTGCCCTTTAAAAGTTAGTCGGTAAGGCAGGGAGGGGTCGCCCTCTATAAGAGGCAACCCCGACCGGTTGGTTTGATTCTCAGTGCTTGGCGCAAAATAAAGCTTTGCTTGACCTTCACTTTGTATCAGTCTCGCTCCTTTGATTACGGACCCAACAGCACAAGACTATAAAATGACTTATGCTCATCTGTTGCTGTATTTTGCAGATTAGAGAAAGTGAAAGTTATTCAATATCTCTAGAGAGAAACTGAGTCAGAAAAATCTTGCCAGAGGAAGTTATATCTGAGTTGGGTTTTAAAAGAAAAATTGTTGTTTAATAGGTAGCCAGTATGAAAGAAACAGAATTCCAGAAAAACTCCTTTTCTCCCACAGATTTTTAGGGAACGTAAGACTAAATGTGCAAAGACATGAACAGCTGGTCTTTGACTATGGCGAGAACTGGGGCTTGAGAGAAGTGGAGAGCCCATCCTGAGGGGTTTACATGACTTTCAAAAGAGGTTCACATGATTCTGCAGATGAGGAGATGTGAGGGACTTTTGCTACTGGATCATCCTGATGGCAGGATGAAGCCCAAAAGCAGTGAGGCCAGTTATAAAGATATGGCAAATTCAAGTCAAGAGATGAAAAACATCTGAAGGGACATGGTTTGTGATTATACAAATGAAATGTGCTACCACCTAAGCCCAGAATTCCCCTTGAATCTTCTTGATCAACATTAGTGAATGTTACATATGTAAAGACGGGGAGATAATGAAAAATAATCTAGAGCAGGGAGCATGCAGCAGAGCAATTGAGAGGTTTGATAAGAACTTTTCATAAAACTCTCTCACTTTCATTAACACTCTCTTCTCGCCTCTGCGCACTTGCTCTCTGAGATTTTATTCCACTTTCTTCCATCCAGTCTCAAGCTCCTCTAATGACCTATGTTTCTTCCTTTCCTATTTCCCTCTCCTCTAGGTGAGAACTAAAGATGAACAGAACAACAACAGCAAAAATAACAAACATTTTAAGAGACTAGCCAAAGCCTTTAGAGCAGGGTGATTGTGTTCACGACACACAGCACACATTGTAGGTCTTCAGGAGAGTGATAGAAAGTAAATATGAGACACAGCCCCTGCCTGGAAGAATTAACAAGGCAGAGAGGATATTTTTAAAGATTTTATTTATTTATTTAGCAGGGAGAGATAGCCCCCGCATACAAGCAGGGGGAGCAGCAGAGGGAGAGGGAGAAGCAGGCTCCCTGCTGAGCAGGGAGTGAGAGGAGGGTGGGGGGAGGGGGTGGGGAAGGAGGTGGGGGGAGGGGTTCAATCCCAGGATCCCGGATCAGGACCTGAGCTGAAGGCAGACACTTAACCAACTGAGTCACCCAGGGGCCCCAAGGCAAAGTGGATTTTTAAAAAATAACATCCAAGTTATCGTTCTTCTCAGGATTGAGATGAGTGTTTTCACTATTACAAAAGCCCATTGAAGTGTCATAGACATGACGTCTGATTCATGTTTGACAACCTCAGATGATAGTCTTTACAGATTGATTCGTAGCTATTCTGGCAGTTTTCTGTTGATTAGGGGCATGAGATTCACAGTTTCATTGACTCTGGAGCAGGAGAATTGGATAATCTCCAGTAAGGGTGGGAAATATTGTCTAGTTAATATTGGCAGTATCCAAAAAAAGCACAAAAAAAGGAAACCATGTAATAATAGAGAAGGACTCACAGTATCCTTATGAGGTCAGGAAAGGCATGTATCGTTTCTGTCTCTGTAGATGACCTGTGAAGACTAATGAGAATAAAGAGAAAGAGAAAAAGATGGGAATTCAAGCCATAAGCGAATACAGTTTTAAGTAAGGTAACAAGTTTTAATTATGTTTAGAAGTGCTTATTCCAAGCAGGTGTGTATAAGCAGACCATGAGAGGAAGGATATTAGCATATAATCACAATACCTTTTTTATTTTATACAAACCTTACTCTAATCTGTAACTTGGCCTATTTTCCATCCCTGTGACACTGTATTGCACATATATGTATTCTGTTCCTCTGATACTCAATGCTCTGAAAACCTGAAATTCAGAAAAAAAGCTGAGCAAAGAATTCTACCACCCACAATGGGGTCTCTAGGAGGACAGTCTCTTCTTTACATCGATGTAATTTATGTACGACAGCCTCTACCTACTATGGGCTACAAGGGAAGGACTCGCGGCTGGAAAGATTCCTTTGACAGTGATCCCCTTTTAAGAAAGAATGATTGTGTGGAAAATATCAAAGTATTGTGCTTTGAAGGTGAACAGAGATCTTTTCTTTGTAAATGTGCTTCTCTCCAAGGGTGGTAGAATAACTAAGGTTAGACTCTAGTTAACAATTTCTATGTTATTCTTACATTGTTTATTGGAGGATGGGGGTGGGAACATGACATTTATTTCCTTGCTCTCTGATAGTAGTTCTCTGCCCAAACCTAAAGTATTCCCTATCTTGAGGGAGTGAAGTCCGACTTTATTATATGGTGCAGTGTGAATCTACTACTTATAATGTCTTTGACCTATAAAAACGAATTTTTATTTTGGGAATGGCCAATTCAGAAGGAGTTCTGAAAAACATGAACAATTCTCTCAAATAGGTAGAATTTTTTTTTTTTTCTAGAAGGAGAGTATTCAGGCAGTATTACAATATTCTGTTAATTTCAGTCTTTGAACATAGAATTTTGATTTCATTATTATTAAATAATTCAGAAACAAATTCTGCAAAATTTTTACAAAATATTTTTACCTGCCTAATAAGTGAGAAATACATAATTCGCTGAAGATGTCAAATTAACATACAGGCATAGGCCTAAATCATAGCCTATGTACATTACACTGGTCATAGAAATAGAAGGCTAATTTGGTTTTCTTATTTTAATCACTGTTTTCCATCCCATCTCAAGTGTTTAGCTCCTGAGTAAGGAATGTTTACAAAAGTCCAGTTTACTCGCTTTGACTGAGATGCAGAATTTCTTAATAAGGACAAAGGGAATACGACTTTCATTCCGCACAAGGCCGTTTTTTCTAAGTGTTGAGTAGTTCTGGCTATGTCAACCTCTTCTGGCTGCTGTAACAGGATACCATAGATTGAGTGGCTTAAATAATAAACATTTATTTCTCACAGTTCTGGAGGCTGGAAATCCCAGATTAGGGTGCCAGCACGGTCAGATTTTTGGTGAGGGCTCTGTTCCTGGTTTCAGACTACTGTCTTCTTACTGTCTCCTCAGGTGAGGAAGAAAGTGAGCTCTGGTCTCTTCATCTTCCTGTAAAGGCACTAATCCCATCATAGGACTCCACCCTCAAGACCTTAGGTATAATTACCTTCAAAGTCTTCACCTCCAAATACCATCACTCTGAGGACTAGAACTTCACCATTTGAATTCTTGGGGACACAAACATTTAGCTGTAGTACTTGCTCCAACATACCAAATGCCAGTTGGAGACCTAGGTATTGTGACAACAGAAAAGAAAAATACTTGCACACAATTTCCAGTCCGTCTAAGTGGAAGCTTCCCCTTAATCTGTTTTTCTTTCTCTTTCAACCTCTACCTTCCTCCTTCCTTTTATTCTCACCTCTCTTTACCTTCCAAATTCCAGAGAATCATCGCCATCTAAAGGTTCAAAGAAATGTAAACACCATTACAATAGATGCAGTGCTGGACACCTGAACAATTCTTCTTAACTTTTTTTGCCTACTTTAAAGAAATTTTCAGTAACTCTTAGCTGTTTCAAAATGTTCTTTTGACCTAGGACAAGAATACCTTCCTCATTCCAGTATCCCACTTTATCGTTCTACCTTTTGTAAATGTAATTTAAGCTCCCTCTATGCTATATCCTCTTTATTTTTAGCTCATGAAAGAAGTATGGTATAATTCTAATGTATTTCACATGCTGTATATTTAATATTAATCTATGGTTTTTGAATCTTGGTGTTTTCTCCAGATTATTTTGCTTAAAGTTTACAGAGCCTGATCTCGTTTTTTGTTGTTGTTGTTTTTTTTTCAAGGAAATACTTCCGTATATATTACCAATCTGTAAAATTTTTCTGAAATGTCAGGGCTCTGCCCACTATGTTATAAGCAGTTGGTAGGTTAAACAGAGAACTACTTATCTATACACTGCACACTTAAAATAATCAAAAGTCAGATTTTATTAATTGTACATCCAAGTTTTTTTTTTTTTTTAAGATTTTATTTATTTATTTGACAGAGATTACAAGTAGACAGAGAGGCAGGCAGAGAGAGAGGAAGGGAATTAAGCTCCCTGTTGAGCAGAGAACCCGATTCGGGGCTCGATCCCAGGACCCCGGGATCATGACCTGAGCTGAAGGCAGAGGCTTTAACCCACTGATCCACCCAGGCGCCCCTACATCCAAGTGTTTTAACAAAGATATAGAAGTGGCAGGGCACTTGGGTGGCTCAGTCAGTTAAGTGTCCAGCTCTTGGTTTTGGCTCAGGTTGTGATCTTAGGGTCATGGAATCAGCCCCACATCGGGCTCCCCACTCAGCAGAGTTAGCTTGTCCCTCTCCCTCTGCTCCTCTCCTCCCTCCTCCCATTCACACTTACTCTCTCACCCTCTCTCAAGTGAATGGATGAATCTTAAAAAAAAAAAAAAAAAAAATACATAAGTTGCATAATGATATTGGCAAATAATGTCCACCAGGAAAAAGAATAGTTTACATACATAACTTGGGATGTAGACAAGGGTGAGTCACATTTAACTGTCTTTGTTTTCTTTATGTGGCAGTATATGTTGAACTGAAAGTATAATAAGAATTTCAACTCTAAATTTGATACAACACACCTACATATTGGAGATTATTGCATTGCCATCCCTGTAGTCATCAGTTTATCTCACATTTACTTTGTGATATTTAAAGGACTTTGCTTGAACATTTAGGATCCTTCTTGATTTATAAGACAAAAGCATATATCATATCATAGCATTTCCCCACAACCCTCCACTGTCTCCCCATCAGACTCACCACCCTCTATGTGTGACCCTGGAAGTCCTGCCTAGAAGGGCTCCTTGCTGATCTTGTGATCCTCTCTGTCTCTCCATGAGTCTTCATTCATGGTGCTTCAGTAACCTTCTGTTCCTCCAGTATGAGAAACTCTAGTTCCTGGAACTTTGATTTCTTGTTTGAAACTAGAATAAATGGGACACCTGGGTGACTCAGTGGGTTAAGCATCTGCCTTGGGTTGAGGTCATGATCTTGGGGTCCTGGGATCAAGCCCCACACCAATGTCTGGAATGTTTTGGTTCATACTGGGTATTCTATAAATATGTGTTAGATGATTTGACTGACCAAACATCTTCATTCATTTATTTATTCATGCACTCATTCATCAGCTAACCAAACAAACTACAAATGTTTTTTGAGCATTTATTTACCCCCTACCACTGTGGAGTCCTTAAGAGACACATGGCACTTGTGTGCCAAGAGTTTATGTTCTTTAGTCCATTACTTGTTAACTGCAAAATACCCAGTGTATTAGTTTTCTATTACTGACTAACAAATTACCACAAATTTAACAGCTTAAAACAACTCATTCTCTCACGGGTGTGTAGGTCTGAAGTCCTGTGGGCTCAACTGGATTCTTGGCTTAGAGTCTCACAAGGTGAAAACCAAATCTTTATTGTCAGCTGGGCTCTTACCAGTAGGCTCTGGGAGGAACCTGCTCCCAAGCTTGTTCAGATTGTTGGCTAAGTTCACTTGAATGTGGTTGTATGACGAGGTCCCTGTTTCCTTACTGCTCATCAGCCAGGAGCTCCCAAAGGCTGCCTGCATTTCTTGGCACAGGCCTCTCTCCATCTTCAAAGCCACCCAGGGTGCCTCAACGCCCTGATTTTCCTTTCTGCTCCTAGCCAGAGGAAACCCTCTGCTTTTCAAAGGCACATGAGATTCAATTAAGCCTACCCGAATAATCTCCATTTTGACATTTAAGTTAATATAATCAAAGGAATGCTACCTCATCATATTCATAGAGTCCACTCACACTCACAGGGGAGAGTATTAAATATAGGGGCTAATTCCCTAGAGTGGTCATTCTTAGCATTCTGCCTATTGCTCCTAGACCAACCTACTCTTCATAATCCGTGTGTGGTGCATGAGTTTTCTAACATGGATTTTAATCTAATCAACCCCAAACACGGTTTCCATGGGAAAGTAAATTAGGAATCCAAAGGTTAACCCAGACACGTGGAAAAATTTGAATGTCATTGGTTTTCAGGCTTTTCAGAGACTCATTTACTGACAAGTGTTTGGGTTTGTTTGTGTTTTAATGTGTAGCACGTATTCTGTGTTCTTGTGCTCTTCCTTTTATTCTTTTCTCCTGTATTTTTCTCCTGGTTTTTATGTAGGAAATCAATTCTGCTACTTCAAAGCATTAGCCACAACGAGTATTTTCAAAGGCTTTCAAAACTGCTTGCTGTATCATAGAAAACAAGCTCCAACAGAGATCAGTGATCAAAAAGGAAGAATGATGACTGTGGCTGAGACTATGTGTGGCATCTCAGCATTTAAAAATACAAATATACAATATACTCCGACACATTTCTTTTTTCATGTTGCTCTCTTATTTTGTTTCCCTTAACAATATGTTTTAGAAATCTTTCCTTTTTTTTTCTTTTTTTTTTTTTAAGATTTTGTTTATTTATTTGACAGTGAGCGATCACAAGTAGGCAGAGAGGCAGGCAGAGAGAGAGAGAGAGAGAGGAGGAAGCAGGCTCCCCACTGAGCAGAGAGCCCGATGCGGGGCTCGATCCCAGGACCCTGGGATCATGACCCGAGCCAAAGGCAGAGGTTTAACCCACTGAACCACCCAGGCGCCCTGAAATCTTTCCTTTTATATATTAGTTTGCTATCACCGCATAACAAATTACCACAAACTTAAAAGCATGACACAACACCTATGTATCTCCTAGTTCTGGTAGGTCAGAAGTTAGGCATGATACGACTAGATTCTCTCAGTTCCAAAATGAAGGTATCAGCAGAGCTGCATTTCTTTCTGGAGGCTCGGTGGAAGAATCTGCTTCCAGGCACATTGAATTTGTTGGCAGAATCCAGTTCCTTGTGGTTGCCTTGACACTAGACTTTTTCCATCTTCAAGCCTGCAGTGGTACATCAGATTCTTCTCATGCTTTGAATCTCTTTGACCTACTCTTCTGCCTTCCTCTTCCACTTTTAAAGGCTCATGCAGTTACACTGGGCCCATCTGGATAATCCAGGATAATCTCTGTGTTTTAAGGCCAAAGTGATTAGTAACCCTAACTACATCAGCAAAGTTCCTTATGCCATGTTATATAGTATGTTCATAGTGCTGGAGATTAGAGCATGGAGCCTTGTTAGGGGCCATAATTCTAACACATTTTACTGCATATGGATCTTTTTCATTCTTTTAATTGCCTCAGGGCAATTTATTTCATACCATGTGTTCTATTAATTTATCCAAGTTCTAGATAGTTGTGTAACTTTTTTCCAATTTTAAAAATTATGAATAATATTGTCATAAATATCCTTGTAGGCGTATTTACACACAAGTAAAAATATTTTTTTAAGATACATTCTAAGAAGTGGCTTCTTTCTTTTTTTTTTAAAGATTGTATTTATTTATTTGGCAGAGAGATCACAAGAAGTCAGAGAGGCAGGCAGAGAGAGAAAGAGGAGGAAGCAGGCTCCCCGCCGAGCGGAGATCCCGATGTGGGACTCGATTCCAGAACTCTGGGATCATGACCTGAGCCAAAGGCAGAGGCTTTAACCCACTGAGCCACCCAGGCGCCCCTAAGAAGTGGCTTATATGAGACAAAGACTATATTCATTTTATACATTTAATAGATGCTGCTTACATTGTAAGTCTTTACCAGTCGACAATCCTGTCAATAGTATGAGTTTGCCTTTTTACCAACATGCACCTACCCAGTCCTGGGTAATATCAGTCTTTTGTGGGGGGGAAGAGGAGAGTAAAATAGGTGGTAAAAATAATTCATTGTTTTGATTTACTTTTTCTAATTATAACACTGAAGATGTCATGAATATTTCTTGGGTTTATAGTCCATTTTCAATCCTCTGCGAGTTGGTCATCATATTCTTTACCTTTTTCTATCCTTTGCTCTTTTTACAATGATAATTTGACATTTTTTTCTTTTCTTAGTGTGTAGGAGCTCTTTATATATTCAAATTTTAATCTTTACTGAATGTATTTTTATATGTAATCTGTATCATATAGACAGATGTATAGATAAAGTACATGTTTTTTCCTAGTTTGGCTTTGTTTATGCTGCCTTGTATAATTTTCATTTTTTGTAGTGATTTGGAAACATTTTTTAAGTTTTTATTTAAATTCCAGTCAGTTAACATTTAGTATAATATTAGTTTCAGGTGTACACTATAGTGATTCAACTCTTCCATACAATACCGGGTGCTCATCATATCAAGTGCTCTCCTTAATCCCCATCACTTATTTCACCCATCCCTCTCCCACCTCCCCTCTGGTAGCCATTACTTTGTTTGATTTGACAATTCTATACATTTTGCTATGCTTACCATGATATAGTTACCCTCTGTCACCATTCAAACTTACTGCAATATTATTGACTATATTCCCTCTGCTGTACTTTTATCCCCATGACTGACTTACTTTATAACTGGAGCTTTGAATCTATTAATCCCCTTCACTAATTTCAGCTGTCCCTCCAACCCCCTCTCCTCTCACAGCCACCAGTTTGTTTTCTGTATTTATGATTCTGTTTCTGGTTTGTTTGTGTTGTTTTTTTTTTAGATCCTACATGTAAGTGAAATCATATGGTCTTTGTCTTTTTCTGACTTTTTTCACTTAGCATAATACATCCATCCATGTTGTCACAAATGGCAAGATCTCAGTCATTGTATGGCTGAGTAGAATTTCATTTTATTTATATACACACATGCACATACAAACACATATATATCACATCTTCTTTATCCATCCACCTCTGGATGGACACTTAGATTGCTTCCATATCTTGGTGTAAGCTTAGTGAGCTTGTGTATGTATTTATATTTTTAGTTCTTCTGTTGATTTTCCTTTTATAACTTTAAACAACATCCTTCAACCTCTATTTTACATTTGATTAAACTTAAGCAGTATATATTATCTTTCCACTGAGAAAAATAAGGAAATTAACATACATACACTTCTTCTATTGACTTCCGCCTTCGAATTCTTTCTTGTCATATTTCTGTTTTCCATTGGTAAGGTTCATATCCTTTATGTTCTGCATTTCATTTGTTTGTTTGGGTTCTATATTTAGATGGACTTTGTGCCCATTCTCAGCCCTTTACCACATTTCTTTCTCTTTGTTTCTTATGTAGCTGAATTTATTCATTCAAGTAGTTTGGATTTTGTTTGATTTCTTTGGGTATTTTTATTTGTTTGTTTTTTCTGTTTCCAAAAAGACATAGCAGCAATATATCCTCTGAGTTCTTTCATGACTTTTATGGCTACTTTATACTTGCAGGACAAACTGTAATATTTGCAAGACGCTTGGTTTTAACCTCAGCAGTCAGTATGCATTCCTCTGTAGTCTCCTTGCACTGAAACCTGTCTTGCAAAAATCCGACACCAACTTTATATTTCCCTTCTCAGAGAGGGTCTGTTTTTTTCTATCTGCAGGTCTAAGAATCCGTTCTTTATCCTTGAAAGTCAATAACTTGAGCAGCTGCGTGCAGTTTCCACAGCTCTTTTTCTGTGAGGAAAGCAGCAATAGCATTTCTCCCATTTTACAATTGTGTACCAACTGAAGCTCAGAGAAATTGGCTTTTGCACAGTTGTACAAATAGTGGAACCAAAATTCTTAAAACTCTTAGTCTAGGTTTGACCACTTTATCAGGCATGTGTACAAGTCTTCTTTATCAGCCTTTGGGACTCTGGGTCTTTTAAATTTCAATCTGCACAAAAGCCCACTAACTTAAGCAGTCTTAGGAGCTTTGGATAATTTTTTGCACTTATCTGTTTAGCTCAAAGTAGATGGAACATTTGAGCTATTTCGGATTCTATGACTCTCTGGCCCATTTCTTATGGAACTTCTGAACCTTAATGTAAGGTTCTTCCACCTCCTTCATTCAGCTTTAATAAATTCTGAAGCTAAATGCATTCATTTGTTTTTATTTTTATCTTTTTCTTTTCCTGAGAGATGCAAATTCATAATTTCAGCAAATCTGCTTCTTCCCTGCACCCGCATGCATGCTCCACCACTGGCGTACAGCGTACAGAAATACAGCGTAACCACCCTGTATTTCGGTTAGTTGTACACGAGCCTTGTCTCCCGAAAGAGGTAGTTTATCTCTAGGCTAGGAATAATGATTTATTCATCTGTATCTGTCATCCTTTTCCTCTGCCCTGTACCCCCCCTTACAAACACATGCACAAACCCCTTATGCCCCTTTATATTCATAGTACATAACAAACACAATACATATTCATTGACTTGAGTCCACTTGTTTATAAATCTTACTTAGGATCCCAACATTTTGAGTGCTGGGAGTATTTTAGAACTGGCCTTATATCATGGTTTCTAAAAGACGATGGGACTTCTAATTCATTTAATAATTCAATAAACTCTTAAACCACATTACTTTCAAAATGATAATGCTAATCTAATTTTCCAGGAGAGCGCTTTTCATGGAATATAATGTATTTTAAAATTTAAATAAATATACATGGCATATTTCTCTCTGTTTTGGAAAAGATACCTAATTTCATAGAACTTGACATGCTGATAGATATGGGGGAAAATCCCATGTTGAAAAACAAAATTTCTCATGCATACGCTTTACACTCTAGTCCTGATTTCTACTCCTCACACTTTAACCTTGAAACACTTATATTTTTTATGAGTAGTATGTTGAACGTGTCATTGGTCCTGACCATCTGTGTGATTTATCCTTTGAACTATACCTTTGAATGTGGGAACTCATCCAAAATGTATCTAACTTTTAAATTATCTTCCTAACTTTTGCCTATGAAGTTGTTATTATAGAAACTTAGCTACACTCAGGGTTTAATGGCTTTAGATCCTGCAGAATTCCAGATATGCCACCTTATTTTAAGTTGAATATCATTGAGAAAGAGCCTTATTATGGACCAATTCACAATGTTCATACCTTCTGTTTATCCATATAGTAGGCCATTTAGTAGAGAGGTTAAATGCTTATGCTAGAATTAGCTAGGAAACTGAAGAATCTTGAGAGGAATATGTAATTGGAACACATGAGGCTACCTCAGTAATAATAACACCAGATATCACTACCATGTGTTTTTAAGTACTTACTGTGAACCAAGATTTAGCTAAAAGCTTGATGTATATCATTTTCCTTAATCTTCCTATCTTTAAGGCTGTCTTAAATAATTAATTTCACAGATGAAGAAACTTAGGCAACTTTTCTAAGATCATATAGCTGGCTCATGGCAGAATCAGGACTAGAATGCAAAACCAAAGATGACTTCAGAATTTATGCTCTTAAGTCCTCTGCTGTCTGCTTTCCTCTGCAGTAACCTGCTATAGATTCTGTTGGACCCAAAGCCAGAGACAGAGGAGCAGACAGAAGCCTTAACATGGCAAGAATTCAGGGCCAGCAGTGAAACGAGACAAGTGGGGTACATCCATTTTAAAGATCACATAGCAGGAAAAAATTCACATTTTTTAAAAGACACAGGTGCTTTGTAGCAGGTGTACCTCTTTGTGTTTGCCTGTGCTTTTTTACTCTTTGATTCAGCTTTTGAAAACTACATATTTGACATAACGAGAATCACTTTACATGCTATAATTAAAGAATTAAATCTGTCTCCAATAAATTAAGAATATGTGCAAATGCATATTCCATTCTTTTTAGTACAAGTGTAGGTGGGAATAATAATAGCTCCACAGATGTAAGTCTTCCAGGTGCAGTCAGCTCTGTAACTTTATCAATATCCAGAATGAGGGTAACATCAAGATTTAATTATCCCCAATGTGAGTCAATAGTAAATAATTGGGTAGAAGACATTCAGTCCTTTGTAGCTAAATTCAACTTCCATTTAATTATTGTATTTCTTTTTTCAAGTAATTGCCCTTTTATGCCAGTTTTTTGAGGGTCACAAATACAGTGCAGCACTCATGGGCTGATCATTCAGACTGGTCTTCCCTGTCATACACAGCTCCCGAGCCTGCTGATGACGAGGCTGACTCTTTAAATAGCAGCTTCCAAGGCTTTCAAATATTTTAAAAAGCTTTGGAGGTAGGATATGCTGTCTCCATTTACCATAATGCCCTGTTCCCCATCCTTGTGAGTAAGAGCACAGATTCCAGGCCAGACTCTGAATTCAAATCCCAGAATTGCTACTAACTGTATGAACTTCAGCATGTAATTTAACTTGGCTGTTCTTTATTTGTAAAATGGAGATAATGGAATTATATATACAAATATTATATATATAGGATTAATATAATAGGATTGATATATTTGGCAAATCACTTGGAACAGTGTCTGTCACATAGTAAGTGCTATAGAAAATTTATTAAATAAAAATATTTAAATTTAAATGGAGTTTGCCTACTTCACTCTCATGTTATCTGCCCCTCCTTTAGCAGTATTTGAGTTTGAGATTCCTATTCTAAATAATCTCTTAAAGTCTGGACTGGCTCTTGGATTCTTAGAGTAATCCTTCAGAGAGGACTTTAAAAGCATTTGCCTGTAAAACACCTTGATTATCTAAATTTACTATAATCTAAAACTTTCTTTAATAAGACTTAATATTCTAATGTAGGCACTTGAAGTTTTTTAAAGTATAGATGAGCTGAGGCCACTTAAGGCTTAGAAGTAACTTCAACACATTGATGCCTTCAGAGATTTGATAAAATTGTATTTTCTTTCCTTTAAGTAAAATGTCACAGAACACAATACATCATTTGATCACTTTTATCTATGAAGATCAAGATATTTTGTAATTGTTATAAAGCATAGAGAATCTCTGGGCAATCACCATATATAGGCAAATTTGATTTATTTTAAATTTTCTGGAGCATCACTGAATATTTTAGTTGCTAAACAGACTGTTGATACTAGTATCTGAAAATGAGTAAACTTCAATTTAATTCCTCCTATCAACACATCCACATCATATGTGGAAACTATTAAAATTTTTTTCCTATTTTGATAAATGTTCATTTTTATTACTAAATCTTAAAAGATTTAGGAATCATAAATTATGTAAACTTTGTATAAAGAGTAGAATATTAATAAATAAGCGCTTCATCTTTACTTAAAAGGAAGTATGGCCTTTAATGGTTAAAACATTGATTCAACTATCTTACAGATTTAAGAATTTTCCAGAGGATTATCTCTAAGCCAAGCTTATTGCCTCTCTTTAACTTATTTAATATGATTTTTATCCTCTATATCTCTATATAAGAGACTTTGGCTACACTTCACATCTGACACTTCTGTCAATCATTCCCATGGCTCACAAAAAGGGAAGAAATTTTTCTAACCAAGGAGCAAGCTGAAATTATTTTTTCTTTGCTATAGGAAACCTCAGAAACTTATAAATGAATACCATAGAAATTTTGATCAACATTGAACTAAGTGCAGAGCTTCTCACATTTGTCATTTTTTCTTAACAGCTTTAACTGCATTAACTGGTACACCAGTTAATAAGTTCAAATGGTTTCAAATACTGAGGATAATTCCACTTTTAGGTATCAAGTAGAATATTACTTAGAAAACATTTAAAATGTCTGGAGTAATGGTGGTAATGTCTGTTTCGGGACCAGATGGAGTAAAAGGGACTAATTTATACTCTTTCTGAAACAAACAAACAAACAAAAAAATCAACAAAAACTATGCAACATGGTTTTCAGACATTAACATCAGGCAGCCTAAGACAGTGGGCTCCCTTGAAAAAGGGAGCACAAATAATATGAGCCCTACAATTGCCTGGAAAGAGTTTCCAGGCTGCCATGTAGAGAGGAGAAACCAAGAGGAGCCCCACAGTCTCCCTAGGTTAAGACAGAATAGAGTCTGGGAGGCCAAGGAGACCAAAATTCACAGAGCAGAGTGCCTGAGAGGAGAGAGCTGCTCTGAGAGAAATCTCTGGAAAGCTGCAGTTACTCTTTCCCTAGGATCTTCTGGTGAGGTGAGTCCTGATCAGTGCATGCATGCAAGGAAACTACCTGAGACCAGGGAGAGAACCACAGATTAGAGGGAACAACGTTTGCAGC
The DNA here is from genome assembly GCF_002288905.1 of Enhydra lutris kenyoni. NCBI lineage: Eukaryota > Metazoa > Chordata > Mammalia > Carnivora > Mustelidae > Enhydra > Enhydra lutris. Next base: position 33,576,591 of record NW_019154103.1, read on the forward strand.
TCACATAGGGTTGGGAAGAGTTTGTATTTCCAATAGACAGAGTAGACAATTTTAACAAAGTTTGAAAGCAAGACTCAAAAGGATCAAACTATTTACAAGTATTATAATTTAACTGCATTTAGAACAGAACTAAAAAAGATCACAAATACATCTGTATTTGTCCAGTACCCAGCACAATAAAATCAGTGTGTTTTACCCAGTTGAAATTATGAGAAGTGCATGCAGAAAGCACATCCAGAGTGAGACTGGATGAAAGCAGGGGGAAAAAAATGAATCAAAAGAAATAGCCTTTTGGGGCGCCTGGGTGGTTCAGTGGGTTAAGGCCTCTGCCTTCAGCTCAGGTCATGGTTCCGGGGTCCTGGGATCGAGCCCCGCATCGGGCTCTCTGCTCAACAGGGAGCCTGCTTCCTCCTCTCTCTCTTTCTGCTGCTCTGCCTACTTGTGATCTTTGTCTGTCAAATAAATAAACAAATAAAATCTTTAAATTTCTAAAAAAAAAAAAAAAAAAAAAGAAATAGCCTTTTAAGTGACACAAATGAAATAAATATAGAGAGACATTGAAACAGTTTTATTGCTGCATTCCATATATTCAAGAAGGTAGAGGAAAGAGTAAGGATGTAAACTATATATGTGGAAACTATTTTAATATTTTTTTATTTTTTAATGAACATATAATGTATTATTAGCCCCAGGGGTACAGGTCTGTGAATCGCCAGGTTTACATACTTCACAGCACTCACCATAGCACATACCCTCCCCAATGTCCATAACCTCACCATCCTCTCCCGACCCCCCTCCCCCCGGCCACCCTCAGTTTGTTTTGTGACATTAAGAGTCTCTTATGGTTTGTCTCCCTCCCAATCCCATCTTGTTTCATTTATTCTTTTCCTACCCCCAAACCCCCCACGTTGCATCTCCACTTCCTCATATCAGGGAGATCATAATGATAGTTGTCTTTCTCTGATTGACTTATTTCGCTAAGCATAATACCCTCTAGTTCCATACACGTCTCACAAATGGCAAGATTTCATTTCTTTTTGATGGCTGCATAGTATTCCTGTGTGTGTGTGTGTGTGTGTGTGTGTGTGGAAACTATTTTAAAAAGAAGACTGAAATTAGACATCTGGAGATGAAAACTGCAGTATCTGAGTTGAAAAGTATACTGGATGTAATGAATAGCAGATTAGACATTTCAGAAATAAAAGAAAGTGAACTTGAAGACATAGCATTAAAAACCATCTAAGGTAGAACACAGAGAAAAAAGGTGGAAAACAAAATGAACATCAGTAAACTTTGGAACAACTTCAAGGATATATACACACATACACACACATGTATACATACACATATATACACACATAGACATATATATGAACACTACATATATAACTACGTATATGAAATTGGAGTCATTGAAGAATGATGGGAGATAGAATTATATTTGAAGAAATAATATGCAAGTTATTCCATATTTAATGAAACTTGTAAAGCCACACATCCAAGAATCTTAACAAATCTCAAGCACAAGAGACATGAAGAATATGAGACCAAGGCACAGCATATTTGATTTTCTTAAACCTAAAGTAAAAACCTAAAAACCATAAAAGCATCTAGAGAAAAGACACGTTACTTCGGAAGAACAAAGATAAGGAGGACATTAAATTTTCATCAGAAATAATGCAAGCAAGAGACATCAAAGTATTGTAAGGGAAAAAAAGCAGTCTGATATTCTAAACTCAGTGAAAATAACTTTCAAAAGTGAAAGCAAAATAAAGACTTTATTAAACAAGCACAACCTAATTCATCACTAGCATACCTGTAATTCTAGAGTAGATTTGGTTATACACTATAAAAGAGAACTGATTGATTTGCATTGTATTCACTTCCTAGCTTGCCGGCCAAGGGGAGCTATTGATACTGCCTTAAACAAAGAGCAGGATGAGTTGAGTTCACTAAATTTCTTGAACACAGAACCACACAACGTTATGAGTTGGGACAGACATAGGACATTTATTCTAATCCAGAGGTAGTAGGAGCTATTTCCTGTCCCAAATCAGTGGTTCCACAATTTTATTTATTTAACAAGCATCGTTAAGTACCAATATGTGCTAGACCTAAGAATGAGTTCTAGCTATTCCCTGGGATTTTGTGTCTATTTGTTGATGCCTGTTATAGAGCCTCATTCAACCCATAGTTCTGATCATTCATTCATTCACTCCTTCTTTCACACATTTTTCTCATGAACATTTATCAAAACCATACCAGACCCTTTGCCTAAAGTCTGTGGGTACAAAAGTGGATAAAATAATCCCTGCCTGCTCTCAAGGAATTTATCTATTACTTTGATAGACAAGTACATAATTAACTATAATAAAAGTATCAGAGCATTAAGGTACATGAAGAAAATGCTACTGGGAGAAGCAGAGAAAATGGCATTTATTTTGCTTGTGAGATTAGAAGAAAATTTCACAGAAGTGGTATGTAATCTGGGTTATGATGTGTTCCAAGTACTGTTGCTGTCTTAACAAATTATCCCCAAACCTACCAGCTTGAAAAAACTACTTCATTGTGCTCACATATTCTCTGCATCAGGACTTTAGACAGGACATGGAATGATGACTGTCTCTGCTCCATCATGTCTGGAGTTTGGGCTGGAAAGACTCAAAGGTTTAGGGACTTGATGGCTAGAAATCATTTAGAGGTGTCTTCGCTCGCTCACATGTGTGGCACTTGAAATGTCTGCCACACAGGACCTCACCTGGAACTGTCAACTGGAACAGTGATGCTTGACTTGTCCACGTTCCCCAACATTCTTAAGGCATCTTGGTCTTAAGATCATAAGACTTCTTATGTGGCAGCTTAGGGATCTAAAAATGAGTATTTAACACACAAGATAGAAGCTACCTTGGCTTTTATGTTCTAACGTCAGAAGTCACATACTCTCACTTCCATTGCATTCTGTTGGGTCTAACCAACAGAATTTAGTCACAGACCAAATTCAGGGGGAGGGGGCATTACACTTCACCTCTAGTTGAGAAGTGGCAAGATTGTGGAAGAGCTTTGGATGTGTAATACTGTTGCAAGAATCTTGAGAAAATACAGTATGACACATGAAAGATTATTATTATCTGGGAACCAAGTGGAAATATCTATGGCATGATTTAGGAATAGTAAATATGGCTATGTAGTTCGTACATGGTAAAAATTGTCCCAGGATGAAGCACAGTCAGAAATTGGGGACAAATTTTGAAGGGACTTTATTTTCACACTGAAAATATTAGACTTTAACTTATAGGCAATGAGGAGCCCTTGATGCTGGATTGTTTTTGTTTTTATATTATTTATTTTTAAAGATTTATTTATTTTAGAGAACATGGGGTGGGGAGGGAGAGAATTCTAAGCAGATTCCCCGTGTAGCACAGAGCCCAACATGGGATTTGATCTCACGACCCTGAGATCATAACCTGAGCCAAAATCAAGAGTCGGACGCTCAACCAACTGAGCCACCCAGGCACCCTAAGTCTTTTTGTTTTTAAACTAGAGGATTGACATGAGTTAGTCTGTGTTTTAGAAAGATGACCTAGGTGTAGAGATGTGGGTAGGTGTGGTTAGGAGAAAAATGTTAGTAGTGCTAGTAGAGAATATGAAGGACTATGTACTTAGTGGTAACAATGTAATGAAAAGAGTAGATGTGAAATGTATTTTGGAAGTGGAGTTATGGCCAAATGGCCAAGACTAGTAGACTAGTGAGAGGAAAGGAAGCATCAAAGATGAAATAAATGAAAATGTAGGTTCTTGGCTAATAAATGGGAAGCCCCAGCACGTGGCTGCTGTGCTGAAGGTAGATTCTTCTGGTCCTGGGATGCTCTACAGATTGAAGCTTACCATAGATCTCACCTCCAGCCAATCCTAACTATGCCTGCTGATCCGGTCATGGGATAGTAGTGTCCTACTGCTTTTCCCATATATTGTCTTGGTAATTCTGAAGGCATCAGAGAGTAGAGGTCAAGCATAAAGACAATGGTAGTGGTAGGTCTCCAAGGCAGATATGACACAAAGGTAGAGTATTCACTTTGAAGTTCCTGCTTAAATTTATAGGTATTGATTCTAAATTTTCCAAGGAATAGAGAAGAGCAAGTTCATGCAATTTAATTTTCCTTCCCAAGGGAGAGCTATAGTCAGAATACCGTTTTCTTTTTATAATGACTGGTTCTTCTTTGTCCTGTTAGATTTTTAAAGAGATTCAAACTTCCTCCTACCAACTCCTGAGACATTATCAATTAGCCACACACAGCCCATTGAACACAGCATAGCTGTAATTAAACTAAATTACTCTGCAGTAGCTTTCATTACACAATGACACGGTTTTTGTTAGGACCATAGAGAGAGTTTAATTACATGTCTAGACACCCCCTGAATTCAGAGCAGCAGTATCATCTTTGTCTGTTTAAAGGAGAGTTTGAGCTTTCAGTGATTGTTTTTTGTTTTTTGTTTTTTCAAAGAACAAATGGTAAGATATGTTGGGCATTTTTCTTCCTCTCCTTTTTTTTTTAATTCTACTTTCTACTTTAGTGCATATGTGATTTAGGAGCCATTTATACATCTGTGGATATAAATATTTTTGAAGAAAAACGTATAGATTTTTACTCTTTGTCATATTTGATCTACATTTTACTTGCATCCAAAAACTTTCTTTCTGTAATATATCCTCAAATATCTACTCTTAACTTGTTAATGTATAAAGCATGTATGGTGATGTGAAGTACAGTCATCTCTTACAACAATATTTCCAGCTTCCTCTTCCTTGTGAGGAAGTTCATCCCTTTGCTTGAGCACAGAGTACTTTCTGCATTTATCCTCGGTTCTGCTCATTCAGCTTCTCTGGGGACTCTTATAATCGCTTATCTCTTGACCAGAGCGTGCAGTTACAGGAGTTCCCGTGTTTCTTTTGTGTTCCAAGCTTCTCTCTTCTTTCCCATTACAGAAATGTGTTTGCTGCTGCTTTCTCTATAACTGCAGATGATTTCTGGGCCTTTTTCTAAGTGATGTGTTATCTCTTGAATATGACCTTCATTTAATAGGCCAAGCCTTTTCATAGCCTCCATTCCTAAAATCTCACCTTTACTGAAATCTGACCACATATATTGGAAATAAGAGAATGAAATTATCACATGCCTACCCTCTCTAAACATTCTCAACAGCCCCTCAGAAAGTTGTTCCACAACATGTACTTTCCTTGCTCTTATATGCAAAAACATTTTATATATTGATTTCTTTGTTGATGACACATACATTACTTCGGTTTTCATTTTTGTACTCTCTTAGTGTGAGACTTGTCTATTTAAATCAGGATACGTCACATTTTCCATTGATATTTTGCATAATGCATAATTTAAAATGATAATACTTTATTTAATAATTGCTTTTAAAGAAATGATAAGTGTTTCTTTTAAGTCTTGAGTGAATGTTTTAGATTTTGAGTTGAATCTAAGCAAAACAGTATAGATAAAATTAAACTTCCCACTAGTACTATATAGACCATTCTTACAAATATGTACTTAGCAGACTTTTATAACATGCACATTTATGTACAGACAGGAAAATGAATTTCTACCCTGTTGAAAGCATCCCTGTTACCTCACTCTGACTTTGCACACCAGGAGACTTGTACCAAAATCAGAAACAAGGGCTAGAGTCTGTTTTTCATGACTTCTTTGCCTATCAAGTGCTCTAACCAGATACTCCAGGCTTTCCTACCCAGCGGCATTCCTACTTATCCTCTCTGTTAGCATCCCGCTCCTTTTCCCCATGATCCTGCTACTCCAGCTACTCCATTGCTACTCCAAAATTCCCAGCTTTGCTTTATCTAGACACTTCTAAACCACACCCCAAATCAAAAGCAAAGATGCTTCCATGGGAACCATATTCTGGGCAACAGCAGGCTCAATGTTCTTCAAGTGCACCACTGGGGGGCCCAGGATGGTGCCTTCATTGACAGAGGACTTTGGCTTGCCCACTGTTCATTAACAAGTCATTATAGTTGGCCAAATCACTACTCAGTTCCATTTTCTTACACTGGCAAGTACAATTTATGAATGTTTGAGACATGAAGGAAACTGAAGAGAAAACTAACAGATGAATTTTCGACTATCCTTGCCCAAACTCCCTTGAGGCATATGTTGTATTGGATATTCAGATCAGTGTCAGAGGATGTGAAGAAATTAATTCGGCCATAACTATCAACGCTACTACAGAAGAACAAAAACTATGTAATTATTCAAGATGTCATTATGAGGATGAAACCCTTTTGCCTGATCTTAGAGTTAAAATGTTCTTAATGGGTTTTGGCTTTTCTCAGAGTGATGCTGTAAATCTCATAGCACCTTTGAAGTGGCCAAGTATTATTATCCAATAAGTATAGTGTGTTTCCTAAGCACACAGATGCTGAGCCTTATTTCAGTTAAATTTATTAAAGTGATGTTGCTATGGAAATATATTGCTAAAATGCAAGCACGAAAATTTGAACATTCATTACAGATTAATAATGGCAAATGGATATCATTTGCAAATTACCACCATTCTTTGAATATCTATATGTTAATGACTTCAAAGTAGAACAACATACATGTCTATTGGAAAACTGAGTTATTTGTTGATCCTTCAAAAATATATTTTTAGTACCTACTTAGTGCCAGGCATAGTGCAAGAAACTAGATATCTGTCTTCATGGGTTTTTCATCTGGTGAGGGAGATATCCTAAACATAAAGCTTGCAAAGAAACAGATATGCTGTAAAGAAAAATAGGAGGCATCCATGAGAACATATAAAGGTGAACACATATGTTAGTTTGGAAGGACAGATATGGCCCCCTGAGGAACTGACACTATAAGTTGAGTCCTGAGGATGAGGAGGGCTGGCTGGGTAAAAGAAAAGATAAAAACGCATTCCAGGAAGAGGGGCAGCCAGAAAAGGATGCTGAGGTGGGAATAATATTTGGGCTTGGGAAACTCAGGATGGGTAGACAGCAAGAGAGGGGAAAGTAGCAGAATATGAGGCTGGAGAGGAAGGCAGGAGCCAGAAAACCAATGCCTCAGAAGCTAGGAAAAGTAATGGGAAACCACTGAAGGGTTTCCCAACTAGAAGAAATGGCCTGATTTCCTATGTTGCTGTGTGGAGAATAGACTGAAGGTGGGGCCATGTTGGAAATCAAAGAGAGTTAAGGGACTTCTGTGGTGGGCTAGCTGAGATCATGGCAGTACCGTGGAGAGAGGCAGGGCAATTCTGGAGACATTTTGGAATTGGAATTCACGGCACTCTGCTGTGAATAGGATGGAGGCATGGGGTGGGGAGGAGAAAAACAGTTTCTGATTGAACACTTGAGTTCACCGAGGCACTACATTTTGAGGTGGGAAGAACAGAAAGAAAAGGGCTTGAAGAAAGTCAAGAGTTCAGTTTTGAACATGTTGAACTTAAGGTGTCGGTGAGACAGCCTGTTCGAAATGAGACCTGGGCAGGTGGCCATATGGTACTGGAGTTTGAATTAGAACTTCCTTTTAGGATACTATCATGGAATAGTCTATACAGTCTTAAACTACTAACAATAGAGTGGCATCGTGTAGTTCATTTGAGACCGAACGTAGTTACCAACTCGATGGATAAACTCCTCTTCAGAGCCCATCATTCATAACAGACGCATAAGCCAACATGAAATGCCTGCTGCTTATATAAAATTTATGTTTTAAAAAATTCATTACCTAAATAACACATTTAGAGTTAAATTTCATAGAAGAAAAAATTAAAATTAATTATAACCCTACCACACAATTTGCTTATATACATGTATACTTTTGGGGGGCTATAAGAAGTAGCTAGAGGGAAGGGAATAGACAAACAAGCTCAGAGAGAGTTCATAGCAAAAGAGAAGGCTACCAGCACAGTCTTAGTAAAGATCTAATTTAAGAAGCAGAGTTAGGAAAAAAAATCGTGTATTTATTCATATATTTCACAAATGTTTATTGAGCATATATTGAATGCCAAGGCCTGTTTTAAATTCCAAAGCAAGAATCACAGACTGCAGGGTATTTTGTTTGTACCCTGTCCAGGCTTTTAAAATTTTCAACTTCGGCGCCAACATGGATAATTTGTAATATTTTACATTAAAAAAATCTGAATTTCTGTCTTGCCTTGAAAAATCAGAAGAGCTAGCAACATGGGGCCTGCATACGTGCCTGACAACAGTGGGCTGAGTCTGTCTCCTCTGCCTCTTAAGGGGCCATGCTCTCCAGGGACAGATAAGGCCCCTGGGACTTCCTGATGTCTTCCTTTTATTTTACACTCTGTCAAATTCCTTCATTCTTTCGGGTATCTTCCTGACCCTAGAGAGTTTGTGACTTCTGTTCAAGGGATACAAAATCAAATACAACATTGTTGCTGCCCTGCATGACCAAAGCATTGGAAGATGCTGGAGATTTTAAGCAGCGGCCTAGTGTGACCAAATTTGCACTTTTAAAAAAATTATTCGCATACCACCATGGAGCTTTGACTGCAGGGGAACAACCCTGGAAGTTGAGAAGCTGGTGATTAAGCGAGTCATCAGAGTAATTAAGAGGGAAACTTCTATGTGGCTTGGCTGAAGGTAAGAACAGTTAAGTGGGAACAAGGGGCAGAAAGATGGGTGAGGCACTAAGAAGGGAGAGCTTCCTATGTTCATGGAACATAAATTGGAAGTGTTGGTAAAGGAGATGGAGGAATTGGGTAAACCCAGGTGTCTGGCTTGGTCAAATGGATGAGTCATTTGTTGGGTTTGGAAATACAGGCACAGGAGTAGATTTAGGGTAAATAATGAGTTTGGCTTGGGAAATGTTGAGCTTGAAACACGTGTGAGACATTCAAATGGAATGGAGAGTAGAAAGTTCTATGGAGTCAGAGCCACAGATATGTTGGGAAGGCAATAGAGATTTAGGGCATAGTGGGTAAATGGTACCCTTATTTGTGGCTTTCAGTGAGCTCACTCTGGAAACCAAGGAAATGCAGAAGGTGCCCAGCAAGTCAGAGATAAGGGGCCAGGGTGGGAGACTGAGGGGACAGAGCAAAGGAAAAGCTGCAGGCAGCCAGTGAGACAAGAGCCCCAAGTGGTGGGAGTGCAAATGAGAGATAAGACCATGTGCTCAGAGGCCAAACTGGTCAAATAGAGAGTCAGAAAGCGTGTGTTGGGTTTGATGAGGTCCAAAATAAAAATTTGTTGTGTTGAAAAAAAAGGAAAGGGAAGAAAATGGAAGCTGTGAGTGGAGACCTAGGAGAGTAGGAAATAGTTGAGGGCAGCGAGAGTAGGACAGGAATATGTGTCTTTGGGAGACTGTGGAGGTGATGATTGTTTTCTTTTCCTTGTTTCTTTTTGATGGTGATACCACCCAGTCTAGAGCTATGTATATGATGAAAGGCAAGAAAGAGGGAAGAGCAAGAGAGAAGTAGGAGAAAAGGCCAGAGTGATAGGGCAGTGCCTCTGAGAAGGGAGTGGGACGTGAAATAGGATCGGGGCAGCACCTGGGATGACTCCTGGAGGGGAGCCTAAGGAGAATGGAGCAGAAGCAAAACAATAGGCTTTGAAATACAACACTTTATCAGCGGCAAATACTGTTTCTCATGGTGATTTGTCTTCTAATGGAAAAAGACCGAGTAAGAATGTTTCCAATCCTAATCGCCACATACTTTTTTTCCTTTTATATCTTCTAAATGTTCTTGGAAACTCTGAACACAAATAGAGCAATGTCAGTTTGTATTTCCCTTAGACTTATTTCCAGGGTGAAGGCTAATATATAATACATTCTATTACTCTATAATTTATAATGCATCTTCTTGGGAAAAGGAGTTGTGGCAAATAAGTGAAGAACACATACAAAATAAAGCTATTAAAGTGGAAAAGGGAATTTTTTAAAAATCAGTGAGAGGGAGAAGTAAATATATCCAAAACAGGCTAACTAATTGTAATTGAAACCACTTTTACATTGAGTTTTGGGCCACCAAAACGGAAGAGGAAAATGTGATGGAATAAAAAGCAAATATTTTCTGATCAAAGTGTCTTTTGATACTTCAGGAAAGAGCAAGTTTTCCAAGTCTCAAAGGATTTCTAATTGTAATTTATTGTACAAGAGATGTGGAACAACAGTGATAGAGTCCCAACAGCTACCCTTCATAGAACAGAATACTCACTCCATGCTGAGTGCCAACATGCCTCACCTCTGATTCTCAGTACCACCTTTGAAGTGGGTGTTACAGATGAGGAAACTGGGTGCTGCAAGGCAGACAGATTGTTTCAGGTCACACAGCTAACGTGTGGCATACCTGTGGGGTATTGCCCCACAGAGCCTCTCATACTGTTGTTCTTTAATAATTGTTTCAAAAACAATGCCACAAAAACCTTATTATGCTTATTTCTTCTAAAAAACTTTGACCAAAACCAAGGCCCAATATTGAAATAGAACTTCGCAAAGACACGCCTTTGGCACCAGTGCATTAAATGCATCATTATAAAATCCTTAAAAATGTACTTGTTCCCTACCTTGATTACTCTGCAGATAAAATATTTGTCATTTTATGCTTTTTTCTTTTTTTAATTTTTTATTTCAATTCAATTTAATTAACATGTACTGTATTATTAGTTTCAGAGGTAGAATTCAGTGATTCATCAGTTGCTTAAAACATCCAGTGCTTATCACATCATGTGCCCTCCTTAATGCCCATCACCCCGTTGCCCCATCCCCCCACCAACCTCCCCTCCAGCAACCCCCAATTGGTTCTCTATCACTAGGAGTCCCTTATGGTTCGCTTTCTTCTCTATTTTTTTTTTAAGATTTTATTTATTTATTTGACAGAGATCTCAAGTAGGCAGAGAGGCAGGCAGAGAGAGAGAGAGGTGGAAGCAGGCTCCCTGCCAAGCAGAGAGCCTGATGCAGGACTTGATCCCAGGACCCTGAGATCATGACCTGAGCCGAAGACAGAGGCTTAACTCACTGAGCCACCCAGGTGCCCCTCCTCTCTATTTTTATCTTATTTTATTTTTCCTTCATTTCCCCTATGCTCATCTGTTTTGTTTCTTAAATTCCACATATGAGTGAAATCATATGGTATTTGTCTTTCTCTAACTGGTTTATTTTTTTATGTTTTTTTTTCTAAAAAGATAATACTTTTAAAGCATTTTTTTCTAAAAAGATAATCCTTTAAAAAATTGAGCGACTAAATTAATTAATTGTGCTTCCCTGCCTCTTCCTTTTCCACTTCCTTTTTCTTCTTTTTATTCCTTGAAGTTTTTTTTTTAAATTTTTTATTAATATATAATGTATTATTAGCCCCAGGGGTACAAGTCTGTGAATTGCCAGGTTTACACACTTCACAGCACTCACCATAGCACATACGTTCCCCAATGTCCATAATATTCCTTAAAGTTTTAATTAAATTCGTATACACTTGGTTATTTGCTCTTCTAATTTCTTTACTAAAGGTTTTGATTAGTCAAGATTTAGTAGTTAGATGCTACAGTTGTTGTCAGATTTATTATTTCTTTCTCCATCAAGTTGTTGGGTTTTAGATACCTTCCAAAGTGGCATTTAGTTTTTAATGTTATTGCTTGCCTTTGTTTACTTTAATTATGATTACTTTCAACACTTGGTTTATTCTAAAATATGCAGTTGTCTCATTTCTCAATTTTTCCTATCCTTTTGTCTATTTGCATTGAATCCCTGTGACTTAAATAAACTGTAGTTAAGATCAAGAATATCTTGATAGGGTCTGTTTCTCCATAATGGATATTTCTTAATTAGCTCTGTATCACTGATATGATATTATAAAATGTCTTTGCACATTTTCCCACGAGTACACAATTTTGAGGGCCATTTTTCCCCTTCTTCACTTAGTGTATTGTGATCTTGATGTGGCCAGATAAGATTAGTGCTTGAGGAGATTAGAGGTGTGTATTGCATTTAAAACCCACTTTGAAAATAAAGGGTGATGTGCATATTATTCAGCTTTTGCACTGCCCTTTTTATGACTTCAGATCCTCTAAAACAGAAGTTTTCAAAGTATAGTCTAAAGATTCCTGGAGGGTTCCTGAGACACCCCCGACCCCTTTCAGAGGGTCTGTGAGGTCAAAACTATTTTGTCATAATATGAAGACATTTCCCTTCACTTATGAAAGTACAGTAGAATTTTTCAGAGAGTGCATAATGTGTGGTTTTATAGTAGACAATGCAGAACCGGAGGAATCCAGCTGCCTTGTATAAACTAGAAATTAAAGAGACTTGTAAAACTTCAAAAAAATAGCACAGAACTCTAAATTTTTTTTGTTTTAGAAAATATATTCTTATTAGAAAATGTTTATGTCAATATGGCATGAATTTATTGTTTTTTAAATAAATTAGTATTTTTTTAATTCTCATTTTTAACCATTAATGTAGTAACTAATGTTAGATATAACTCATAAACAAAAAATTCTTGGAGGTTTTCAATACTTTTTTTTTATTCCAAAGGGGTCCTGCGACCAAGAAATTTGAGAACTGATGCTCCCAAAATGTTCCTGCTTCTAAAAATTGTATCTCCTTGGGGGAAGACAAAGATCATTTAGCACGTTTTCCTTTTTGCTTGGCTTCCTGACTTGAGATAATGTCAAAATTAAAAATACTCACTATTGGGCGCCTGGGTGGCTCAGTGGGTTAAGCCACTGCCTTCGGCTCAGGTCATGATCTCAGGGTCCTGGAATCGAGTCCCGTGTCGGGCTCTCCGCTCAGCGGGGAGCCTGCTTCCCTTCCTCTCTCTGCCTGCCTCTCTGCCTACTTGTGATCTCTCTCTGTCAAATAAATAAATAAAATCTTTTTAAAAAAAATACTCACTATTGATTAAAGGCAATCAGTGGATCCAAGCAAAAATACAATAGTGACTCCTATCGTTTTGTTAGTCAATACATTTAAATGCCTCCTACCACGTGTACATGATTATATCTCGACTTTTAATAATCTTTCTACACCAAGTAATTTATAGCAAATGATTCCTGCCTATATTTTTAAAAGCGCATGACCTTCAGTATTTCATTGCTTTTTTTTGTTTTTAAGTTTGTTCCTCTGTTTGTGCATAGCTCCTAAATCTATTATTTTTTCTAAAATTTTTCCCCAGTTATCTGGTCTAGCTCTCCTCTATGGAGTGCCAAATGGTGTTGTTTTGTTTTGTTTTGTTTTACTTTGGACTTAGACACAAAACTACCATTTCTATTCAAGAAAGCCAGAACAATATTTAATAAGAATCTTTATATGATTGGTACTTTGCTAAACCAGTGCTTGTAAATTTATCTCATTTGTTGCTATTGTGTTGCTATTTTTGGTGTCCTTTTCTTCCCAAAGCAATGGAGTCTCTTAGTTGGGTTAGATTGGGAGTGGGGGAGATCAATATTTTCCATTGATCCCAAACTGCAATTCTTAGGTATGTTCCAAAGCAACTCTATGAGAAACTTGCATTTTTGCCTTCAAACTCAGCTAATGCAAGATATAGCATCTTCCTCCTCAGGGGTCTGGTGGGTTTTCCCTGGGTGTCACTAAGGCTTAACATGGTCCTCTGCCTTCTCACCAATCCTCCTCTTCCCATGACCTTCCCACTCCTCCATCATTCTCCCCTCCTCTCCTTCACCATGATTCCCCTCTCATGTCCACCCTACACAATCAGGCATCTGTTTGGGAGTCACACAATGGTCGGGTTATGGCTCTACTACCACATGCCTACACTAGAATCCCAACTCCATGTATCTAGTTGTGAAGTTGCACATGTCTCTGATCTTTTTATGCCTCAGCTTTCTAATTTGCAGAACAAGCATTAATATGATTTACCTCACGGAGCTGATACGAAGATTAAACGAGTTGATAGATACAAGGTGTTTATAATAGTGCTTGGAATACAGTAAGTGTGTAGGACATTTATGATATTATTGTCTACACTTTATAATTATCCACTAGAAAAAGTGAGCTTGACCTGACAAGACAGGAGCAAAAGCAACTTTCTTTTGTCTCATGATTGTCCTGGCAAATCAACTCTGTGAATCCATTCTTCTCCGTGAATAAAATTTCAAGCCATTCCCATAGCTTTTCCAGTCACTCTTGGGTAAGGGAAAGACCAAAACTTTAGACTTGTCCAACTTTAAACTTCCTCCTTCCCCCAATGTGGACCTTGGAGATCTATAATTTGTAAACAGAGGGAATAGGAATACTTGTTAGTTTCTTCTCTTTCTCTTGCTCTTTACCCTCCACCTGATCATGCTCCTTCTAGGGTTGTTGTGAGGGTGACAGTGAGGAGAGGGAGAAGAGATGGAGGGTTAGCAACGGTCTTCCCAGACTGGTACATTCATGGTCCAGCATCTGTGGTCTCTGGGTGTGGCCAGTGTCAAATGCCTGATGTTCTTTCCATGTGGGACACCATAGATGGCTCTACAGAGACCCATTGCAGGACAGTTCTCTCACTTCAGGTACTCTGAGGAGTCAGTGGTTCCTCAACCGCCTATGCCACCTCCCTCATGTTCTGCTTCCTGAAATGCTGAGGCAAGATGGCATCACCCCAGCACAAAACTTATGCTTATGTCTGGTTCCTTTCTGCACAGTACACATTGAACCTGTGAGAAATGTGTACCCTTGTTTAGCTCTTCCTTGAGGGCAGCTGAATCTCACTGAGGCACTCTCTTCTTACTCCCTGTTCTAACCACCTCTGTTTTTCACAAGTGAGCTGGATATCAGTTCCTGTTTCACCAAATCACTAAGTGAGACATGTCAAGCACCACAAACTGTGACATTGAAGCTATCCACCTTCTCTTACTTGGCTTACAAAGAAAGAAGAGACTCTCTCCCTTCCTGTAGGGGATAGGAAAGGAGAAAAACTGAACTACCCTGGCTATTTTTTCTCTTAACCCAACAGAAAAATGGGCAAATGATATAAATGGGTAGTTCACAGAAGAGGAAAACCAAAAAGCCTATACTAGGCCAGTAAACAGAGAAAGACAAATTAAGCCAAACATAAGATACAATGTTTACACTGTAGCTCAGCAAAAGTTAATTGCACACATTTGGTAAAGATGTTAGGAAACCGTAAACACACTGTTTGTGTGAGTAAATATTGATGGAGTTTAAAAATTTTAAACCTACCTTTTGACCCCACCAGATCTGCTTCCAGCTATCTGTCCTAAAGAAACACAAGCAAAGGGGCGCCTGGGTGGCTCAGTGGGTTAAAACCTCTGCCTTCAGCTCAGGTCATGATCCCAGGGTCCTGGGATCGAGCCCCACATCAGGCTCTCTGCTCAGCAGGGGAGCCTGCTCCCTCCTCTCTCTCTGCCTGCCTCTCTGCCTACTTGTGATCTCGGTCTGTCAAATAAATAAATAAACAAAATCTTTAAAAAAAAACTAATTAAAAAAAAGGAAACACAAGCAAAAACACCCAAAACCCAAGTGCTAGAAGGCTTATTACTGCATTATTGGTAACTTTTAAAAACTTGAAAGTCCACCAGAAAGGGACTAGAAAAATAAATTATGCTACATTCAACAAAATGGATACAAATGTTAAATAGAATAAGCTATAGTGGTTTGTGGGAAAGGTTTCAAAGACGTATTGTTAAATGAAAGAAAACCTGTAAAAATTAATATTAATCATACATTTATGTAAGAAAATGGAAAAATCAGGAGTATTTCCTTGCATACATATATTCATGTTTGTGAATTCATAGAAAAACATTCAAACCATTTCAAAGTGAAGAGTGATTAATTTGGAGAGGGATCTGAGACTAGGGAAGCAGGATCAGTAAGACTTCCACATTCACAGTAAGAGTATGTTACATGTGTGATAAAACATAATTTACAAAATAATTTAAAATAGAATGAAATGAATGGAATTGCTAGAAGCAATCTTTAAGATCAGCTCAAATATGCCACTCTGTATTGGTAGTTGGATTTACTAATCTTCAGAAAAGCCTATAAGAACATTTATCATCTTTAAACAGTATTTATCATATTAAGGATAGTCCTCTATAATAATTACTCATATCTAAATGCCTGTTCAAACAATAATTATTAAGTCTTTGCTGTGGTTGTGAGCTTCTAAAATGACACATATAATTATGCTTTATTCAGATAATAAACCAGAAAAATTTCAATGCATAGAACCTTGACTTTACTATAATAATAATTAATGGATTTGAACTTACATAGTTATATGCATAAAGAGAACTGCAACTTATATTCTCTAATGAGTAAATTTTTTATTTCTGACAATTGGTTTCATACACTTTAAGCTGCATTTCAGGGCATCTGGGAGGCTCAGTGGGTTGGGCCTCTGCCTTCAGCTCAGGTCATGATCTCAGGGTCTTGGATCGAGGTCTGCATCGGGCTCTCTGCCCTGCAGTGAACCTGCTTCCCCTTCTCCCTCTGCCTGCCTCTCTAGCAAATTGTGATCTCTCTCTGTCAAATAAATAAATAAAAGTCTTTAAAAATATATTTAAAAAAATAAATTGCATTTCACTTTTAGGTAACTGTATATAAGCTGTTCTTAAATTATGTATAGTATAAACTTATTTTCTTTTATGGTGTTTATTTTTAAATGATCATATGTGTGTGTTTTGAATCATATAACATAGTAAAGGATATTCTGATTCTGAAAAGATTAAACATAAATGTTGGAACCATAAATACAGTTACTGGAATGTTACTCCATTGTGTTCCCTATTTAGTACCTACATGAAAATGGGATTGTCCATCGTGATCTCAAACCAGAGAATCTTCTCTATGCAACTCCAGCCCCAGATGCACCACTCAAAATAGGTGAGGACATTTCATGAAGTCTTATGACCCCTTTCCCAGAGCAGAAGAAATGTATTCCATGGAATTTAAAAATATTGTTCCATCTAGTTTTGCCTCCATTTAATTTCCTTGGGTATTTGGTGTCTGTAAAGGAATAACACATTGTTTTGGAAGTCTGTAGTCCTTTCCTGATATAGTCATCTGGAATCAGTGCCTAGAAGTTGGTGCTCCAGTTCTGGACACCAAGGAAACATAGCTCTTAGAAATAGCTGGGACTTCGAAAGGTGATGGTATATTTTGTAAGTTTATATAGAGGAAAATCACAGATAACATAACACTTCTTTTTTTGTTACTTTTTATTCCATAAATTAGTTGGAGCTTAATTTTAGATATTCAAGAGCTTTGACACAAAATGCTTAGTACATATCAGTGGATTAAGGATCTGAGTCACTTGTTTACATGAACAGAGATAAACTGAGGTCTGTCTCTCCCAAAGTGCACTCCACAGAACACCGGTTCCTCAGCTGAGGGAACAAGAGTAAATATTCTAATTTGCTTTGGGGAAGGTGGGAGTGGTTTGCGGAAGTGCTAAGGTTGGTGAAATAAGTTAGGAAATGCCAAATTAAACAAATTTTTTTATTTCTGCAGGACTAACCAGAACTCTAAAAATGCTAATGTGTAAACTGACGTCTAGATTAGTGTGTTAGACTTTTCCCAAGCCTTACTTGACTCTGGGAACCTTGCTTTTTCTCCCAATAAGCATTTTGAAGAACTACGAGGATGAACTTTGTGTAATTCCAGTCTACTCAAAGAGTTCTTTAAATCAGCATTTTAGAAAAAAGTGTATTAAATGTTATTTCCCTTGTCTTTTAGCTTATATAATAATAATATAATAATAACAGAACTTATTTTATAGGAATTCTCCTTAGCAGAATCTGTTAAATCCTCTGAAGGACATTGTTCTTTTGGTGGCTGGTCTGTGTAATGTTAATCTGATAAGTTCACTGCATTAGAAGTGTTAACACCTTTGAAAATTAAGTTATACATATCCTGGAAGAGCCCAGACAACATAATGTGCTTTATGAATGCAAGAACCCAAAGAAAAAATACCAAAGTCCTGCTAGGCAGCCAGCTTGTTCTTCTAATCACTCCTGAAAGGCAGTGAACAGCAGGGAGACTTCCATTTCCTTTGACATCAATTTCAAAGATTTTATCCTTAAAGAAATTTCTTTAAATGGATGGATAGATACTAATTTAGACAGGAGAGGCTTTCTTTCTGAAGGACTTCCTGCTGCTTTCCCTGATAAGGATCAGCACCTCCGTGGAAATGTGGGTTTATCTTTGAAGTCTAAAATGGCATCAATTCTGCACTTGCCTCTCTTGAAGAATGGCCTTCAATGGTTTCCTGATGTTTCCTGAGTGAGAGAGAAGTAGCCCAGCAAATAGACCATAATGGTAGTAACTTTGGGTAGTGTTTTACCTAAGTAATATTCTGAGGAATAAATAAAGAGCATTCTTGGAAAAAAAAAAGTGTTATATATTCCTCATATGAGAGTAAATCCTTATCCATAAGATACACATTTGAAACAGAATGAACCTTTTGATATTTCTGCTCATGTCTTTGACATTCACAAAAACCTATTTTTTTATTTTGATTTCTCCCCATGAATTACTAATTCTATATCACTAATTCTATGTTGTACTTTAGAGCTACTGTTTCATAAATCTCAGAGTTAACATTAGACAAAATATATTTGTTACAACTGTTATTTCAAAAATAAATATCTTATTTGCCTAAAGCTGGGATTTATAGAGGAAAGCATAAAATGTATTTGGGAGTCATATTTTTCTCCAATTTAAAGCAAGATTCAAATTTTTTTTTTCAGTTTCCTCTCCCAGGTGACTTGTCCCCTTCTTCATTCCCCCCTCCTCCCATCGCCAGATACCAAAACAAGTAAAAACAAATGAGTCCGTTTTATTTTGAATAATAAAAGTATTCTGTCATCTTATAAAAGCTGAGAAAAGACTTGTTTCATTAAATTTTTCTCTTGTGTTGTTAGCTGATTTTGGACTCTCTAAAATTGTGGAACATCAAGTACTCATGAAGACAGTGTGTGGAACCCCAGGGTACTGCGGTATGCTCTTTAATATTGATGTTTACTTTTACAGTTATTTGAAATCTACTTTTATTTAGGGATCTGATTTTTAAACTCCTAATATCTCTATTTAAAATGCTTACAAAGTGGGTGATGCCTGGGTGGCAGGGTCGGTTAGGTGTCTGACTCTTGATTTTGGCTCAGTTCATGATCTCAGGGCTGTGGGATCCAGGCTTATGTCAGGCTCTGTACTCACTGGGGAGCAGGCTTGGGATTCTACCCCTCCCTCTCCCTCTGCCTTCCCCCCTACTCTTCTCTCTCTCTCTAAAAAATGAAAAATAAATAAATCTTTAAAATGCTTACAATGTGATGTGAGTCTTCATGAGGAAGGCACATAAAAACGATACTCAGAGCACTTCTTTTTCTCCATGAAGGGTTCAGTGATGTTGGTTTTAGGGTATCCCTCTTAACAGGGAAAGAGGGAGCCTCAGGGGGTAAGGATTGGGTACTCTGCACCTGTCTTTTGGGCAGTAACTTCTCGTAAGCCCCTTAGGAGTAGAAGGACAGTCACCAAGAAAAAGAATAAGGGAAAAGCTTTGTTTCTGGTCAGAAATAGAGCCATGAGCCCTCAGTCACTTTCCTTATTTGCTTTTATTTGGGGGGGGTGGGTGTGTGCAGAGAGAGTATGTCATTAATTCAGAGGGCATATAGGATAACAGAGAGGATGGGGTAATCCCTAGTTCTTATTGATGGCGCTTTTCTATCCTTACTAAGACCAGAGCTTCAGGTGGGGTTCCCCAGCAGAGTCCCGCAATCTCTGGAGATGGACTGTGTGACTGTCCTCACACATAACTAACTCAGTTTAGCAGCTTTTGAATTCATGGAAATCAGACTGTAGAAGGCACAGTTAGATATCCAGTGAAGCAAATATATGATTAAATTCCCAGATTTGTAGCTAGAAGAAGCTTTAAAGTTCACTTACTAACATTCTCATTTTGAGTTCCAGAGTATGACTTTCCCAAGATTCCATATCTAGTTGTTATGGGTCAGAGATGAGAATCCAGGTAGCCAAGGCCCTAAAAACAGATTTATAAAATTCCCTCTTCAAAAAAGAAATATAGGTAAAATCGATATAATTTTCCTTCATAAAAATATCTATCAGTTATTACTTATAGCTTAAAATATTTTTTTAAGATTTTATTTTTAAGTAATCTCTAAATCCAGTGTGGGGCTCAATCTCACAACCCCAAGATCAAGAGTCACATGCTGAGCCAGGAAGATGCCCCTAAAATGTTTTTTATTTTAGTGTTTTAAATCTCAAAGTATTACTTGACCATTGTAAGAAGTATGTGTAATCCACGTATGTGTAATCAGTATTAATAGCCTTATGTATTCTTCTTCGTCTTTCTCCATATTTCCATAGTCTCATAAACATTTTATGTTTGCTTTTAACTAGTTAGCTTCCCTAGTGAATCTAAAATATTATTTCCTTGTAGCTCAATTGTTCATAAACCCAATAATTACACAGAATTAAGTATACCTGTCTTTTTATTAAGCATTTACATTGTACCAAATATTCTTGTTCTGGATCTTAAACTCCTCGACAATAAGAGTAGCTTATCAATTAGGAGTAAATTCAAAAAACTCCAGGTAACTGAGGCTTA
This sequence comes from Enhydra lutris kenyoni, assembly GCF_002288905.1. Classification (NCBI taxonomy): domain Eukaryota; kingdom Metazoa; phylum Chordata; class Mammalia; order Carnivora; family Mustelidae; genus Enhydra; species Enhydra lutris. The sequence continues at coordinate 33,597,162 of NW_019154103.1, forward strand.
AACAAGGTAGAAGTTGATTTCTCTCATGTTAGAAGTCTAGAGAAAGACAATTCTCATGGGTTCTGCAGCTATGGCTCTGTAGGTCTCAGTGCCAAGGATCCAGACCTTTTCTGTCTGGCTCTAGCATTCTTTTGCATGCGTCCTCAGAGTCCAAAATGGCTGTTTGAAATCACTCATTACATCTGCATTCCATGTGACAGGAAGGGAAGAGGGGGAGAGTATACCTTTTCACTGTTAAATAGACATGCTGAAGCTCCATGTCACTTTCACTTACATTGTTTTGGCCAGTCCTCAGTTACAGCCTCCATGTCCTTCAGGTGGACATGTTGATGCTGCAAATGGATTCAGGGTACTTTTACTAAGTATGAGTAACACATTAGACAGCTCACTAGCTCTACCACAGACTTTATTAAGGAGTAGGATTCCCATTCCTAGAACAAAACCCATTGAAATATGCCATGTTCCCTATAGGCATATTCTTGTTTTGTTTTTATATATTTTCCTTAGAACTGTTAGCTGACAACCTGTGCATGACCCGTTCCTTCTAATGGTGCCATAGATATTTTCCCTTTCTCTAGTTCATATGTCCTTATTTATCATCCTCCTGTATTTCTTTCATGACTCCCTACACTTCCACGGCTATGAACGAAAAAAGAACCCTGAATTTAGTACTGTGTCCCAGATGGGTTTGCCCATTTGTGAGTACTAACTGCTGACCACTTGATGAAAGCATTTAAAGAGAATTGACAAAAGAATGATAAAACAAAGTAAGGATTTCCCAAAAGAGAAAAGCTGATGGGCAGTTTAGTAATCATTATCTGATAGCAAACACCTACTATTCCAAAGAGATAGTTTGGTTGGAGCAATTCTCTGAGAGTTAGCAGCCTTGAAATGGGAAGTTCAGGAAGAGCTTACACTAGCATCATTTCAGTGGCTTTGATAATAGTGATAAGAGCAGTTCTTTCTTGAAGCATTACAGAATAGTCATTCTATGAGTGACTGATTTATTCATTGATAAAATGAACATTGGATGTCTAATAGACTCCATGTTAGGCACTGAGATTACAAGAGTGAACACCATATGGTCTTGTCCTTCCAGGATTTCATAGGCTATTAAAGAAGAAATACTCATATACAATAAATCAAAGTTTGTTATGCTAAGTTCTGTGTTTGAGCTAAAGGCTTAAGGATACAGGGAAGAGGGAAAAATACATCTTCCCTAAAGAGGTTTTTACAGAGGAGGGCATTTGAGCTGGACTCTGAAAGTTGAATAGCAGTTCAAGTAAAGAGGTAGTCACAAGGTATTCTTTATAAGCAGGCAAAGGAAGAGAAAAGTCATAGAGGAGTGGTAGCATCTGGCAGGTTCAAGGACTGTTGGTTACTTTCTCATTTTACACGATTGCAATATAGAGTTTTTGGTAGCCTTGGTAGACTTTTCCAAGATAGACTTGGAAAAATAGGATGGATCATATTTTTTAAAATAATCTATAAATCAGGCTAAGGAATTCAGACTTTTATTGGTAGATTATAGTGATCCAGCAAAGGTTTTTTATCAGTGTAATTATATTTTAAAATCAAATCTGTATCTTACAGATATCTTGATAATGACATTGTGACAGATGGATTGGAAGGAGAAAAAAAGTTCAAAAGAAGACAAATTAGAAAGCTATTATAAATTCTCTTTCCTGTCCTTCTGATGTCAGAAATCTACACACAGGGTGCTTACTGTCATTCCTATTAATAGCTTCTCAGAATAATGTATTCAACCGGTGCTCCATCCAGTCATTTATTTTTTAAATATAAAATGATTATGAAAATACTATTTCAGACTCCTGTCATTGCCATAAACAGGCCCATCTTACAGATAATGCCATCTAATAATGGAGGCTTATTTTCCGTTTACTATTTAATTTTCCCGGCAGATACCCACATCACCCTAAAGGCTATGTAATGGGGAAGGAGGAAATTGGTTGACTGAATGTGATCCATATAATCCTTCTGCTGTGCTCTACATAGAGGCTCACCAGGAAGCCCTAATTTGCTTTAGGAAAAGGCTGAGAAAGCAGAAAGGAAGCTGGGGGTGGAGGGAGGAAGGATTGAGAGGGAAAAATAGAAGTGCTCTGTGGACTCTGAAGTGCTACACATGTGTGTGGAATTACTATTATATAGGCTGAGGCAGGCTTGGAATTCAAAAACAAGTAAGTTTGATGTGTTTAATTACAAGATCAGGGTCCAAATTACATATAAATAAACATATATTTCTTCATACATACATATTTCCCAAAGGAAATATGCTAAATTTTACTCAAAGTGAGACTAGAGTCGGGGTCAGGATTTTAAGAATCCACCTGTGTATAGTAACACAGAAAACACTGGAGGGGCTGAGTTAGGGAAAAACAGACGTCACAGTGACACCAAGGCACAGGAGGTGGATGATCTAGAGCAGAAGAAAGATGCAGAGTTTAAACTCTTAAAAAAAAAATCAATAAAATAATATTTCTATTCATCTGTCTTAGAAACAGACTGTTCATAGGCAAGACTGAAGCCCCTTTGAGGGTCCCTCAGTTCTAGCCTTTCTCCCCACACCTCATGTGAGTACTGTCATGGGGTGGTGTGTCTTCTCTGAGAATACTTAGGTGGGGAGGAATCTGCCCATAGATAGAATGAGTTGGAAATGAGAACCAAGTGCAAGACTGGTGGGAATCACTGCCATCCTACAGAAAGCATGACTTACACAAAGACTTTACATTTGACTTGAAAAGGGATCTGAAGCCCGTATAATTGATGGAGAGGAGAGGTGTGAGCTTGTTTCCTTGCTTGTTGTAAGGATAATTACATCCCAGGTCAGTTAGCCTCATGTACACTGGGTCTAGTTTCTACCTTTACTGAAAGACTTTCTCAGTTACATCTTTTGAGGGAGTGGGTATTTATATTATACCATCTGTCATTTGTCAGGAAATAGACAAGTGAAAAGCCACCCATTCAGTTTCATTCATGGAACCTTTGCCCCAGGCTATTAATAACAGAGGGTTCTCCTATAAGTGAATTGCAAAAGAAAAATCACAGATGCTGTGTGTTTAAGCAAATACTCATTATTTCCTGGGAAATGTGCCCAGTTGAAAATAAACTCCAGGCCAGAAAATTAAAATCTGTGATCCAGATAAATGAAATCAATGAGTAGTGCTCTGAAATAACCATGAAGAAATTCCCCACATCTTGTTGCTGGGAAAAGAAATAGGTCTCAAAAAAAACAGAAAAAACAACCCCCCCCCCAAAATCCATTAGGTCATGGCTCTTGATAAATGGGCCACAGTGTATATAACCAAAATGTCTTGACTGGTTTAGCTATTTAAGGCTTGAAGTCTGTGCTTGTTCACCCTACCCATGTCGATCACAGAAAGAAGAACAAGCTGTTAGAGTAGAAAAGAAAACAATATGGTAAAGGGTGAAATAAAAGAGTATTCCTAATACTAATTTCTAATTCATAAGCTTAGTTAATTAAACTATGTATGTTCATATTTCATATTTTTATCTGCCTGTCCAAGTTCTATTTACAGGGTCTAGAAGATGTTCAGAATTTATTTTCTGTTGGCATTCGCCAGGGTCGCGTAAGAGTGATAATCTTATGTTGCTCCCACATTGTTATGTTTTAAAGAAATAACTTCTTATGTTCACTATACTAAAATTAAAGATAATTCCTCAACAGCCTGGAGTCAGAGAGGAGACTTGTGTCTGCATGAACACACACTTATATGACCAATGTAGAAAAATTTAAGTGAAGTAAAATAAGTAAATCTAATAATCTAAACTATAAGCTTTGAGTATAGCTTCATAAAAGATGTATTTTGTTCACTTCTGGAGGACTAAAGAGCTAAGGTGAAATAAGAGTATTATGTTACATTGGTAATCTAACCACCTAAGGGATTATCTCACCTGAGAATTAAGGAAATACCCACAATGATGACTTCATTTTTATAGTGAATTTAAGAAAAAAAACAGAAGAGTACATAGTAAAATGTCAATTGCGAGGCCTGTAACGTAATGCTTGACAGACTGATGTGTGTACATGGGGTTCCTGTGGGGGTAAAGCAGGTCCAGGTTAGTAAAGCAGGTCCAGGTTCATCTTCCTTTTGATACCATGGCCCTTCTTTCTCTGTGAGACAGCCTGTGTCGCCAACCATCATATGACTACAACACTTGATCTAAATGAACAAACGCCAGGCAAAGGAAAAAAGTGGGGTTAGGGACAGATACAGGAACGGTGAGGAAAGGCCATAGCTCATCTTGTTCTTAACCTTGCAGAGGACAGGGACTCAGCTGGTGGAGTGCAGGCTTATTTTAAGCTATCTTGGAGGTTTTAATTCTAGAGGAAAATGAGCCTCTTGGGGTTTTATATTGGTTTGGTACTGACCTAAACAAAGCGTATTGTGTGGAACTTTAGTTGTGTAGATATTCAGTCCTTTTTTCATTTAATAAATATTTATTGAGTTCCTACTGTGCACCAGGCACTATTCTAGGTGCTAAGGATATAGCGATGAAACAAACCAACAAAGGCCCCTCTTTAAGAATGGCATATTTTAGTGGGAGAAGACAAATAATAAAATGAGTGTGTCAGTATATAGAAAGAGGTTATGATTTCTGTGGAGTTGGGAAAGAGGAAAGGAAATGCTGGGAGCTTGGGCTGCCACAAACAGGCTGATCAAGGAAGGCTTCACTGGAGAAGGGAGCAGAAGAACAGAGACTTGAAAGAGGAAAGGGAGAGAGCAAACCATGTGGAGTCTGTGGAAAGAAACACTCTAGGTAGAGAGGACAGAGCACACCAACCCTACGGCAAAAACATGCATAGGTGTCTGTAAGTCCAGGAGGGAGGCAATTAGGTGGAATGCAGTGACAAGGGGAGAAAAAATAGGTAGGAGAGAGGACCAAAGAGCTCCAACTGCAAGGATAGAGTTCACATTAACTGAGATGGGGAGGACCTTGGAAACAAAGGGATTGGGGCTTGTTGATTTTGATACCTGATATTTGATTTGGGGGACTGTGAGAGATCCAGGTGGAGGTGACACGTGGGCAGAAGGATATATATGTTTAATGTTCAGGAGCAGGGACATGGCTGTTGATATCAATTTGAGCCCTTTCGGCGTATAGATGCTGTGAGAAGTCATGAGATTCTCTAGCATCCCCAAGGCGGAAAAAGAAACAACCCAAACTGATCCCAAGGCAACATCCCCATCAGCAGGCCAGAGAGAAGAAACCACATTCATTAATCAAAGAACATCAGATAGTGAAAGAAGCAGTATCACAGGACGGAATTAGGAATTATGAACGGATGCTGTAAGGTACAGATATGGAGCACAATGTACAAGACAATATTCTAACATCTGAAGCTGTCAGCAGTAGGTGGGGCTGCCTCTCTGGCTCAGAAATGGCCCCAGAGGCTGACTGACTTGTGTCTCAGGATTCGAGGCCGTCAGGAAGGGAAAGGGATGAAGAGTTCTGCTCATCTCTGTATCACCCAGCAGATACATGGTCTGTGGCATTAAAAGTATTACCACGTGATCTGTCTATATGTTTTATATGTGTAAAACTGTGTTGAGGATTATGGCAAGCACTTAGTTCAATCTAAGTTAACCAAATACATTCCAGCCCAAGACACCTTATAAAATTGAGTCCATAGAGATTGTCATCAACATCATCCTCCCACTTTTCATGTTCCTTTGGTTTAGAAGCAGTCTTTTAATGTGCTGGTCATCCTTGGCTTCTGGGTCCCCCACCATAAATCACTTCCTGTGCTTCCCTCTCTATAACTGTAAGTGACAACTTCAGGAACAAAACCAGCCGTGCCAGAGAATTCAGAGCTGAGGACTCAGCTCTATTATTACACATGTGAGGGCGGAATGTAGGGGAGAAGCGGTCACAGGAAGGGTGACTGATGACAAGTGGGTAGGAGACTTGCTTAAAATGTATTCTTTGGGCCCTGAACACCCACAAAATGTTCCGTTTTAGAATGTTGTTGCAGAAAGGATATGCATAAAATAAAAATATTTCAAAAGAATTATTAGTGATAATTATCAGTGAGATTCATAGCTCCTTTAGAGAAAAACGTGGTATTTGCCATCCTTAACAGAGTTCAGAGTCCACATCCGTCACTTTATATCTGTATCTCCATATCCAAAAAAGATTCTTGTATGATGTTAATGTTAGGATGAGTTGGGTTTATTTACTCACACTCCACCTCCTCACAAAAATGGAAAAGCAACTTTTCAACAGTTAATACATCTTTGCTGTTCCTGGGCCAGCATTCATCACAACTTTAAAGTGAGCAAGAGACTCAGTCTGATTAAGATTTGGAACAAATAGTGATTACTCTAAGATGGGAGGGCTCTGTGGGATCATAGAAAAGTGAATTTCATAGAAATGGAACTTCCCCGGGGTAATAAAAATAGGTTGTGTTTATTTTTTCCTCTTCCGAAAGTACTTAGGTGTTCTCGGATATTTGATTTTCTCTTCAGGGTATTATTCAAAAAGATAAAAAGTAAGGTGAGGAAAATAAACAGGCTATCATTCTTCACCCATTTATAAGATTTATATGAAGAGAAATACCATGTAATCCATGTGGCAAGGAAGACTTTTTTAAATAGTTTAAATGAAAAAAATATTAAGTGCAAGTTGGAGTGACTGATAATTTGTGGTGTAAAAGATCAAGAGCCCAGGAAAATGGAAAAGATGCTTTAGAACATATGTTATACCACTTGGGTTTCAAAGCATCCTTCAGACTTCTTTCTTGGTTTCTTTCTTGGTCTACACTAACAAGTCATAGATAACCAAAATGACAGAAGCCCCAAATGCCTCCTCAGTCCTTCTCAACTTTTCACACCATGGAACGGCAGTATGGGACTCTTCTGAGATTCACTATAGTAAACTGACAAGGCTGCTCCTAGCCAGAGGCAACCCCTTCTGGAAACATCGCAACTGTTTCCCAGTCTGATTCACACCTTCGTTACAACACTTAGCAAACTGCACTAGGACATTGCCTGTCTTCTCTGCTGTCAAAGCATAAACTGCACTTGACAGAGCTTAAAATGTTGTTCTCCGTTCTCACCAAATATATGTGACACTGTGACAAAGGACCACACTTGGTGCTGATGCTGAGGAAGATACAATGTAGTCTGCCCGGCTGTGGGCACTGCTGCTGCCTATAGGAGGCTGCCCTGCCCGCATTCTCCTCTGGGTTCCTAGCCACGTTCAGAACAATAGGTAGGGGAGAGAATTTCCAAACACTGCTCTTCTGCTTCCGATAAATCCCTCTTTCTCCTCGTTGTACAGTGTTCACTCCTCAGAGGCAAAGTTTAGAGGGACTTCTAGATGCCATGGACTTTTGTGGTCTCCAGAGAACTCTGGAATTCCAGACAAGCCTCTACAGTGAAAAGCTATAGGAGTTTTCCCTCAGCTATAGGAGGGGGCCTAATGCTGCAAAGTCAGATTCTGGCTTTAAGATGAAAGAGTTTTTCCCTCACATGTTGGGAATCACTAAAACAAAAGCATTGGAGAGAATTTAAAACATACAAACAAACAAAAGCCCTGACCTATTGGAATCTGTGGTCTGGCCTTGAGCTGCCTGGTAGGGACTCATCTCAGTGGGACCTGGCTTTGCACCTCCAGCCACACTGGCTGCCTCAGTTCCTTAAGCCCCCTTGCTCCTGCCCACCACCAAGTCTGTGCCTGCATGCTTGCTCCAGCCAACCCACTTCCCACTGTCTTTGCTCACCCACTCCCTTTGCCCTCTAACTTCTCCCTCCACCCTCTCCCTTTGCCTGGCTAACTTCTCTAGCCCTTCACATCTCAGTTTAAACTTCGCTTTCTCTACTCACCTTCCCTGATCTTTCTGAGCAGGTAGCCCTCTATTAGGCCCTCCAAGCACTTCCATTTACCACTTTGCATTTCTTCATGGGTTTTCTGGATCAATGTCTTCCTTCCCCACCCAACTGTAAGCTCCATGATGGCAGAGACTTGTCCTCTTGAACTCCCCATTACTCCTCCAGCACCACCCAATGCAGTCCGTTATACAGCAGGTATTTAATAAATAGTTGATGATTTGTTTAATGAGTAAATGAATGAACATGTGGACTTCATTCACTTAGTGTCCCTTGGATTTGTCTTTCTCCAAACAATTAACAGTAGTTGGAAAGAAGTCTTCTGGTAAAGAATGTCACTCTGTAGTTTTAACTCAATAGATCACGAGGGATCAACAAAATAAAGGTACAGTCAGTGACCAAAATCATCCCTATGGCTTTAGGAAAAGAGGGGAAACCTAGCATCAGTGGTCCCTATCAGTGTGCTATACGGCATACCCCATGCTTTTTATGTAGGACCATTCCCAGAACTGGTTACAGTGGATTTATTTAAGAAAATGAAATTCACCCCAGTCTGTAGATGGACCCCCAGTCTCTAGATGTTTTCATGGTACCATGATCTTATAAAAAAATCAGCTCTCTGAGATCTAAGTGGGATGTCGGTAAATAAATATCACTAAAGTTTGAATTTTTAATATATATTTTATATTTCATTAAAATTGCCTTTTAAAACATGAAGTCTGGTGTCTTGGCAATTCTAAGACCATTTGCCAAAATCATTCTGTATTGGAGCTTAGAGTATGAAGTGTCCTGTAGCATTTAGCGTTAATGAGCAATAACATGAAGGATAAAAGTTTAGAAAGTGGCAGAAAACTTGGACCCACTTAGAAGACAGCCAGAAAAATCAATAAAGGATTATCAACTATTTTTAGAAAAGATGATTCTAAATTATTTTAAATACCTTTTTAAAAACTGGATCACACCTTGAAATGATTTTCTCCCCTACTTCATTTTGTTTGTTTGTTTGTTTGTTTTGGCAATGAGGTGAGAAAAGACAGGAAGGACAGCTGGAAGTGCTTATAGCATTAAAAGGCAGACTAGCTGATGTCTTTTCTTGAACTAAGTTGGAAGTAATCAACTATTTTTCACTTTAAGAAAATCACAAATTTATAGAATCCACCACAAGGACATTTGATATCTTGGAGACTTGTAGTACTGGTATGCTGAAGTCTGAAGTTTATTCTAGAAATCTTTGGCACTTGGAAAGGGTTCAGGTAGCTTAAAAAAGTATGTTCTTCTGGTCTTAAAGTCAAGGTTATGTTAATGAACAAATATTTAAAGGTTAACTGTGAATGGGACCTGACTGAGTCTAGGTGCTTAGAGTTTGTTTCCCCTAAATTTTGTATTATGATTAGTAAATATTATAAATTCTTTTTAAGAGAAACTTATGATGAAGGGCAAAAACATTCTATAGTCCTTTTGTCTCAGTTAACCTCTTAGGGGAAAGTTTTAGCTTTTCACACTAGAAGTTTACTGACATTGCTGCCTAATAATGCCTTACAAGGAACTGAATTGCCTCTAGAGGTAAAGTTAGACCCAGTGCTGGGAAGGGTCAGATATTGCCACCTCAGGTAAGAGACCCAGATGCCCTATAAAGTGGATTCAGAAAGAATTTTGTTCGGTGGTAATCACTTCGTTTGTGACCTTAGCCTGGGAGCTATAAAGAATGGCCAGTTTGAATACATTTTATTTCTTTTTGTTGTCTGGTTGCTGTTGCTAGAACTTCTAGCACTATGTTGAACAACAGTGGCAAGAGTGGGCATCCTTGTCGTGTTCCTGATCTCAAAGGGAAGGCTGCCAGCTTTTCCCCATTGAGGATGATATTTGCTATGGGTTTTTCATAGACAGATTTTATTAAGTTGATGAATGTTTCCTCTATCCTGATACTTTGAAGAGTTTTAATCAGGAAGTGATGCTGTATTTCGTCAAATGCTTTTTCTGCATCAATTGAGAGGACTATGTGGTTCTTCTCTCTTCTCTTATTGATTTGTTCTATCACATTGATTGATTTGCGGATGTTGAACCACCCTTGCATCCTGGGGATAAATCCCACCTGGTCATGGTAGATAATCTTTTTAATGTACTGTTGGATCCTGTTAGCTAGGATCTTGTTGAGAATCTTGGCTTCCATATTCATCAGGGATATTGGTCTGAAATTCTCCTTTTTGATGGGGCTTTGCCTGGTTTAGGGATCAGGGTAATGCTGACTTCATAAGGAATAACATGGAGGACATTAGGAGAAGGGAAGGAAAAGTGAATTGGGGGAAATCGGAGGGGGAGACAAACCATGAGAGACTGTGGACTCTGAGAAACAAACTGAGAGTTTTGGAGGGGAGGGAGGTGGGGCTTGGGTGAGCCTGGTGGTGGGTATTAAGGAGGGCACATGTTACATGGAGCACTGGGTGTGGTGCATAAACAATGAATCTTGGAACACTGGAAAAAAAAAAAAAAAAGAATGGCCAGAAAGCCCCTGGCCTTTGCAATAGTATGCTAATCTCTGAACAGCACAGGAGGGGAGGGCTCATTGCCCCCACATGTCAGTGCATGTAATAGGCACTCCCACAGGAGGAATGGGAGTGCAGCAGGTTCTGGAAGTAAAGTGCAGGTCCTCTCTTCTTGTGTAAACTATCAGTAATGATCCCTCTACTGATAACAAGGTGGCTAGCAGCTTAAACCTCAGAGTAAACTTAGAAATCAGCTGATCCAACTCACTTAGATTTTAGAGTAAAAACAAGCCCCAGATTATGTCAAAGACTCTCCCCAACATATTTCTGCATGTTTAAATGTCCATGTGGGACACGATAGCACTCCATGGATGGGAAGACTTGAGTGGGTAAGGACTAACAATAGTACCCAGTGTGCATGTGTTCTGCTGCCTGACTGGAAGACCTCTCGGCCCCGTAGACAATGGCAGCTGCCCTCCTGAAAGTGGCGGTCTAACCCGAGTTTCCTTTGAACTCTCATGAGCAAAGCATTTGCAAGTGGGAGTTCAGTGTTGGGGCCCAAAGGAACCAGATATGGGGCCAGATTGCCATGGAAAAGAAAGGCTAACCCAACAGAACGAACAGTGTTGGCAGTGAGCGTGCCTTTTCTTCATTATGCTAATTAAATCCTAAGTGGGAGAATTTCTAGGAATAATGTGTCTGTAGATGAGAAGAACTTCTTAGCCCCTGATGCTGTGCTTTAGAGGGTCCATCTTGCTGCGTGGCTGCTGGTAGTGTTACACTGCACACTCATTTCACTGTATGGGCTCTTCATCTCCTGTATTTTATGTGAAACAACTTTTACAGGGAAAAGGATAGGGAGATGCAGGGACAGTATGGGAAGCCGTCAGTGGAAAATCCGCTGTGTTCCTTCTTCTAAGTCACATGCAAAGTCCCAGGAGAATAGCTTCCTTCCAGAGCTCACTTTAACAGTCTACACTGAATATGACATGCCCAGCCTGCATAGACAGGAATCCAGCTCCCTTGCTTTCCTGCTTCCAGCTGGAAGGAGGAATGTGGTGCCCCCATCCCCAAAGCCTCCCTTAGGGAGTCCTCAGCATTCATCAGTCAGCTCCTAGCTCAGGGACCCCACTGACATCTACAGCACTTCTGTTCAAAATAGAAAAAGGCCACTCTGGGCTGCAGGTCTGAGCCTTATTTTTTATTTTCTTCCTTGTTAGGCAAACATAACACCTCCAACTCCCTGTGCAAATGATTGGCCCCACTTAACTCTCCATTTTTGCAGCTCCAACATAAATACCAACAGAAAAGATCTCATCATTCCATACTACAGGGCCCTTTCATGGCTGAGAAGACCTTCCACTTTCACAGTGGTGAGCAGGGCTAATAGGAGCAGGCTCATTGTGCACAGAGAAGACCCCTTTCTTCATGCATAATCCCAAACTGACTGGGGACAGCTGCGCTCAGGTGACCTACATGTAGTTCTCAGTGCTAGGGCATGAATCAGGGCCCCTTCCAACTCTTCTTCCAGCCTCCCAGCACTTGAGGCTTCTCAGTCCTTCCCACCCCATCCACCCTGCCCCCTGCCCTGCACACGGTCAAATATACACATGCGTGGATGTCCCCTGCTCCGAGCAGATCTAGATCTCAAGGTAGAATCACTGTGCCTTTTCCCCCTTACTCTGCGGAACTTGTCTTTGTTTTCTGCCTACAAATCTCCTTTTGAAGAAAGGGATCTTTTACAGCAGATCTGTCTGGTTGGAATGATGCTTCAGTGTAGACTATCAAAGTTAATAGCTTTATATTTATGCGCCCCAAACACAGAAAGACTTGAATTTTTCCCACTAAAATAGATGTTAAGAATTTGTAGTTCATACTTTGGTTTCGGGGGAAAAAATTGATTACAAAACTATTTCTGTACTTTGTTAATTAATTTCTTACCTGTTGCTTATTTTCGGGATGTAAATTTTAAATTTAAAGTCGGATTTAACACAATATTCATTCTTTCTGCAGCACCTGAAATTCTTAGAGGCTGCGCCTATGGACCTGAGGTGGACATGTGGTCTGTAGGAATAATCACCTACATCTTGTAAGTGAAGAAAAGCAATCTCTATGGGTACTATTTGCCTTTGCTGTAATATTTCTTAGGTACTTAGAGGCCTCATAAAAAGCAAGATTACTTTAGACTTTTGTGATTTTCTACAACATACTAAACGTAGTTAGTGGTAGACTTTTCTGAAAACAAGCATCGCATTTTCTTCTCTGATTTTCCTGGGGCCAGACTGTCTGTCCACGACTTTTCTGCGCCTCATTCTGCAGTGCAATGTATAGCAGATTTGGGGAACAATTCCCTATTTGATGTTAAGAACAAATGGGAAACTCAGGTCCATATTAAACTTGCCCTTGTTTTACTTATTTATGTCTCATCAAAATACAGTATGAATCCTTTTTAAAGGGCAAATGGCTCTTTAATCTCCTAAGCAATTCCAGACAGGGACATTTCTTGTCAGCAGTGTTTTTAATGCAGTTTGGCTATCAGTTTTGTTTTCTGTCTCTGTTAGGTCCTCAAGGACCTTGAGTTTAATACCCTAAACTCAGAGAAGCCTTTTCTCTGGTAAAAACCACACACACGCACACACACACACGCGCACACACACACACACACACACACACACACACACACCCAAATAACTAAATCTCTCATTTTCTGGTTTCCCAAACTCCATTCCTGAGCTTCCGTCTACTAATAAAAAAGGGGTTTCAGGCAGTTTGCCAAGGAGATGGTAGAATTGCAGAGGAGCATGAAGGAAAGCAAGGAGTGAGGAGTGTCTGAGAAGACTGCTGAAGAGCAGCCACAGAAGCAAGATATCCATGAGTTCCAGAGTTTAATTCAAAACAAGTAGCTTTGGCTGTCATTTGGAGGACACTGCACAGTTGCCTGTTGGAACCTGTAACATTCAGATCTACAAAGAGATTTTATAGGGTATAAAAGAAAGTGTATTAATCGGGCAGGCTGCCGTAAGAAACTACCGCAGGCTGGGTGGCTTCAACAACAGGCTTGTATTCGTCACAGTTCCAGGGGCTGGAAGTCTGAGGTCAGGGCGCCAGGAGGTCTAGTCCTGGGGAGAGCTCTCTTCCTGGCTTGCAGACATCTGCCTTTCTTACTCTTTCCCCACATGGCAGAGAAAAAAAAAAAGTGAGCTCTTTGGCATCTCTTCTTTTAAGGACATTAATCCCATCATAAAGCTGGCCCCCACCTCACGACCACATCAACCTTAGTTACCTCCCAAAGGCTTCATCTCCAAATAGCATCAGGTGAGGACTTCTCATCATAGGAATTTTAGGGAGACACAATTCAGTCCATAACAGAAAGAGGTTTTGGATTTTTGTTTGTTTGTTTGTTTGTTTAATTTAATAGTGATCTTAGAAAGTGCAGTATCTAGGTAATAAGAACTAGAAGGAAGGTAACTAGGGTACCCTCAAACAAATTAGTAAACTCTGAGTTTACCTGGGTATGTTCAGTCATCTGTAGCCAAGACAAAAAGGTTTAACAAGCAACCCAGTAAATAGCCATCTGCTATGATGTAATGTCAAAAGATAGATTCAGTATTGAATTCCTTGTGGATCCAAAATATATATACTAAAGCTTGAAAAGCATTTGGAGAGGTAGACAACCATGTTTTTTCTTATGAAAGGGCAAAACTGTTAGGTAATATATTTGCCATATTAAGTGCTTAATTCATTAAAATGAATTCCTGAGGCCACACCATGGAATTCCTTCAGCTTACATCTGAGATCACTTTTATTCTGGGAAGAAAATGTTGGCTCCTGAGTTAGGTAGGTGACATATCATACTTAATAACGTTAAATGAAAAATTGCACTATGCAAATAACAAATCAGATTTGCCCCTAAAATGTTATTGTGCCCAACCAGTTGCAATTTCATGCTGAAATGTGATGGAGGATGGGGGGTGAAGCATTAAGGATGTACAAGAACTTAGAGAGACGGAGAAATGACATCACATTCACCCTGAGAACCTGAAATATGGAATGAATAAAATTCTATGACATGGTCACTGACCAGGGAAAATGAAGAGAAAAAAATGTGATTGTTGGAGAAACATCTTATCATAGCCCTGAAAATAATTTTAAAAGTCTTTCAAGGTCCTGGGGCTCCTGGTGGCTCAGCTGGTTAAGCATCTGACTCTTGATCTCAGCCGAGGTCTTGATCTCTGGTCGTGAGTTCAGGGCTCACGCTGGGCTCCATGCTGGATAGGGAGCCTACTTTAAAAAAAAAAAAAAAAAAAAAAAAAAAAAAAAAGTCAAGGTCCTTTCTCCTGGTTCACATAAGGTCTTTAAGTTAATAGTTGTTGGTTCAAAGTCCACAGTGGTAGCTCTCAAATGAAAATATATTATCAGTGTTGCTTACAACTAATGTCCTTTAGTGTGGCCTCACTTCTGTCAGCTCCTAAGCCCAGGGTTGTTTTCTCTAATCTGTAGTTCATTAACAACTGATGAAGTCCACCTGGCAAGGTTCACTGGGACACTTCTCCAAGATCGTGCCATTGGACCTATATATCTCCTTTATTATTATTAAAAGTTCCATACGGCTCTTTTGTGCTATGACCTTGCTATTTCTACATATGACAATAGACTGGGAATGAAAGCCATTTTGTTGTTTCTCACAGAAATTCTGACCCCTCTACCTTTTACACCTAAACCCTTGGTACCTACAGACAAAAGCAACTACTACAATGCTCAGGTCAGAGTCGGAATCAGTAACATCAAAGATTCAAACTCTCTCTTTCAGCTTTCAACACCACAGTTCTGCCCAGTGGCTTAAAGTTCCCCTTATTATACATTCACTCTTCAGGCCTGTATGATCCTACTATCCTCCTAAACTATCATTGTCTTTATTCAAATATTTCCATGTCTGAAGGCTTTTTCCATGGTGTATATGTGTGTGTGTTGCTCTGTGTCACATTACTTCTATTTTTGGCATTTCAGGCTGACATGATATGAGCTTCTTACTTCCATCACAGTGCACACATCCACAGGCATGTTTGAGAAGTGAGAACGGCATCTGAGTACCTTCTGAACTGTCATGTTTCTTTCTAGATTTCCAGAAGGCGAAACATAAGAATTTCTTAAACTAAGCCTGGAACATTGGCTAATTCCTCCACGACTAACTAAGAATAAGCTATACTTTTCTAGTGTTGTGGATGGCACAGGAATGGCCAAGTAAGGCTGAGCTACCTCCTTGTCGAGGTGTGGACATGGGCTCCCTTCTATCCTTATGTGGCAGCAGGATTCTCTGTGTAGACTGCTGCAGTGGGACAGGAGGACTCACTAGTCTGAGACTCAGCACTGCTAAACCCTGTCTTTTCCTGGCGGGCTCCGGAATATTTAAAAAAGACAAGGACTCTCCCAACAGGACGTTCCCCGAGCAAAGGATGTAAGAAAATGCTTCTGTCTAGAAACCCACTACATTAGAATACATTCAAACATTTCATGCTCTGCTCCAACCTGACCAGCTTGAAGGAAGAATTTGAGAGAATGTTTTTTTTTTTTTCGTGTTCATTCTTTTCCCCCCATTTTTTGTCCAGTACAACACATGCCCTGGTAGGTATTTCTTTTTTATGGTCTCCTTTTGATCCCTAGTGATTTCAGAACCTGTATGTACCTGTCTGTAAACAGTGGAGGCTTTGGTGGGCCCTGAACAGCAACTCACTTCTCCTCTCTCCTCTCTCAACTAAAGATGATTCTTTAGTTCTCTTCTCCCACTTTCCCCATTCATTTGTAGGCTGACACTCTACTAGAAAATGAAGGTGAACGTGGGTCTTTAAGACAGAAGTGGGGGTCTCACATGAGGCTGCACTGACCCTAGCTACTCATCTCTGTTGGCTGTGTGTAATCACTGTGTCAAGTTTTAAAAGACCATTTCCTGACAACAGTCTAACTTCCTGTCTTTGTTCACTCTGAAATTCAAACTGGAGTGGGATGGAAATCTAATATTTGACTCATTTCTGTGGAGGAGTTCAGTGAATAGGGCTGAATAAAAATGACTGAAAAATCTTTTCTATCTACCTCTTAATCTCTTTACTCTCAAAAACTCCTCTAATTTTTGGGTGCCTGGGTCGCTCAGTCAGTTAAGTGTCTGCTTTGGCTCAGGTCATGACCCTGGGGTCCTGGGATGGAGCCCCACGTCCTCAGGCTCCCTGCTCAGTGGGGAGCCTGCTTCTCTCTCTCACTCTGCCCCTTCCCTTGTTCATGCTGTCTCTCTCACAAAAATCAATCAATCAATCAATCAATCAACCCTTTAAAATCTCAAAAAGAAAATCCTGATTCTTCCACTTCCTAATAAATTGGAACTCTAGTCAATCTGTCTTCTCAATTCCTGGTTAAAAAAATTCCACAGCAAGTCATTAGTACAGTGCCTGTAATAATGTTAGCTATTATCTTTATTATTGTTTTGTGTCATAATTATTGATATTATTATAAACTCTTTGTAGAAATTATTTTTTAATTTAATTTTTTTCAGTGTTCCAAGGTTCATTGTTTATGCACCACACCCAGTGCTCCATGCAATACATGCCCTCCTTAATACCCACCACCTGGCTCTCCCAACCCCCAACCCCCTCCCCTCCAAAAACTTCAGTTTGTTTCTCAAAGTCCATAGTCTCTCATGGTTTGTTTCCCCCTCCAATTTCCCCCAACTCACTTCTCCTCTACTTCACCCAATGTCCTCCTTTGTAGAAATTCTTAATCAGTTTGGTATCTGTTCTTACTTCCAGAGGACATGATTGTGTATTTATACAGTCAAAAGTGATTTATAACAAGGCAGTTACATACTTGTACTATGTAGACTTGCAATCATAACAGAAAGCTTGGAAAGGGCAGTCCGGAATTTCTGCAAAAATTTGATGAAATATATTTAGGCTTCTAAAGACATTTTATTCTCTATCTTTTGTCCTTCTAGACTTTGTGGATTTGAACCATTCTATGATGAAAGAGGTGATCAGTTCATGTTCAGGAGAATTCTGAATTGTGAATATTACTTTATCTCCCCCTGGTGGGATGAAGTATCTCTAAATGCCAAGGACCTGGTAAGTGAGACCAAAACAAAATGAAGTAAAATCTTCACATTTTTTTTTTAAGATTTTATTTATTTATTTGACACAGAGATCACAAGTAGGAGAGAGGCAGGCAGAGAGAGAGGGGGAAGCAGGCTCCCCGCTGAGCCAGAGAGCCCGATGTGGGGCTCGATCCCAGGACCCTGAGATCATGACCTGAGCCGAAGGCAGAGGCCCAACCCACTGAGCCACCAGGTGCCCCTTCACATTCATTTTTAACTAGTTAATGGGCAGTGTCCTTTTTAAAATTTTCCCCTCTTAATAATTGCATTTTTAATAAAACAATGTACATAATACATTTTTCTTGTAGATAATGAAAAATAGATATGCTTAACTCGTCACTTGCTGAATTATCACAATTAAAAATTACTGCATTGTTAATTAGTGAGATTTTACCACCTAGTCCATGTAAAACCTTGCTTTTGAAGCCAGTTGTACTGGGTAAATTCAGACGTAATATGGAATTCCATTTTAACATGGCTTGCCTAGATTACCTAGATTTGATTATACAAACTTACTGAAATATCCCGATAACAGCACAAGTCCCTTACATGCCTTACTGGCATCATAAACAAGTTACACTCTACTGATAATTTATTTTGTTTGGTTTTTTGTTTGTGTTATTTGGGTCCTTGCTTAAGCTAATATTGAAGTTTATTTGCATAAAGGAAAGACCTGCATTCTGGGGAGATGGCCCACCTGTTCTAAAATAAAGGGTATACTAGCATGAGATGAAAGCATTAGCCATCATTCATCTAGAGAAAAGCCACACAGAAATAGCTAAGAATTGACTTTTGAACCGCAGAAGGCTAGCTCTCCAAGGGATCTTATGAGTTATCTAGTCTTTCCTTCATCTAAAGTTGAGGGTGCTGGGGGCACCTGGGTCACTCAGTCAGTTAAGGTCACTAAGTTGGCTCAGGTCATGATCTCAGGGTTCTGGGATCTAGCGCCACGTCTTCAGGCTCCCTGCTCAGCTTGTGCTATGCTCTCTCGCTCTCTCTCTTAAATAAATAAATGTTAAACAAACAAACAAACAAAAAAACAGACTTGAGGGTCCTGAAACCCAGAGAGGTGAAATGATTGTCCAAAGTCACACAGCTTCCCAGCAGAATGAATGATCCAGGTTTCTAGGATATTTTCTTAGAAAATATCCTAGATGTTTGGAGGGAAAAGGAGAATTCTGAATTCTACTCTTTTCCCTCCAAACATTTCCTCCTTCCCATCCATGTTCTTTCATGGAACAAACCCCTATAGACCATGACTTTGCAGTACAACCAGGCAGAGAGGCAGTGTGTGGAGACATCATTCCAACTCCCCCCTCAAGTCAGGCCCCACACTCCTAAAGACCTCTTGAATCCACCCACTTCCCTCCACTCCACCACCACTGCCCCCGCCAGCCCTGGCCTCTCCTGCGGGACCACAGCCACAACCTCCCCTATGGCCTTCCTACCTCTGTGGCAAGTTTAGGTACACTCTCCACACAGGATCCAGAGGAAGGGCCTAATAAATAAATCAACTCCTGTCACTTTCCTGCTTTGAGACTCTTAGGATAAAATCCAAAATCTGTAATCAGATATACACAGCACCACCTGGTCGGGTTGGGAGTCCACTGCCCTGCCCATGCCGCCCATTTCACAACACTGTCCTCTGGTGCGCTTCACTCCAGGGCACCAGACCAACCCAACCCTCATCAGGATAGCTCAGGGTGTGGACCGCTACTCCTTCCTCTGCTTTGTACTATTCTTTCCTCCTTCCTTCCTCCCTCTCCCTTCCCAACCTCTCTCTCTCTCTCTCTCTCTCTCTCTCTCTCACACACACACACACGCAGACGCACACACACACACACACACACACACACACACACACACCCTCTTGCATGGGTAAGTCTTATTTACAAGCCCTAGTTGCCATGTGACATCCCCCAGGTAGCCTTGTCTGCCCACCTTCAGCAGTCCCTCCTTCCCACAACTGCTTTGTTCCTTCTGTCACATTGTTCTGTTGCCTGCTAGCCTTCTCTTTAATGATGGTTGCAACTTATATTTACTTGTGGAAAGAGCTTCCTTAGCTAGATTTTAAGTTCTGGTAGAGGTCAAGGCATGTGTGCCCAGATCTTAGTACTGTTTGGGCATATAGTACAGACTCAATAATTTTTTTTTTTTTTGAATGAAACAATGAATCAGGAAGTAGACCGCGGATTTTTTAAGGTCTGACACACCTGGATTCAAGGACCCTCTTCCTCATAACCTAAAGGTGTGACCTGGGCCTTGTTATCATCTATTCTCTCTGCTTTAGTTTTATTTTCTTTTTTAAGGTTTTATTTCATTTATCTGACAGAGACAGCAGCACAAGGAACACAAGCAGGGGGAATGGGAGAGGGAGAAGCAGGCTTCTCTCAGAGCAGGGAGCCTGATGCAGGGCTCGATTCCAGGATGCTGGGATCATGATCTGAGCCGAAGACAGAGGCTTAACAACTGAGCCACCCAGGCACCCCTAGTTTTCTGTTCTGGGATGATCCCAGTACCTTTCTCTAGATTGTTGGGAGACTTAGGGGCTATAATGCAGGTTAACTGACTACCACCAACTAACACCCTAACAGTTCTTTATACAGCCTGCCTTCCTTTTCTTTTCATCACCAATAAAAACTAAATGGGTAAGAGGGTTAGCTTTGATATTCCTTCATTCAGCTAAATCCTACCTTTGGGCTAATAAGTTTGTAAAACTTAAACACTAAAGGAATCCTTGAGTACCACTGATGTGTTCTTATCAGCAGCACCCGCATCCATTCTGAAATCACCAGGGGAACAGTGCCCCTGAGTGATGGGGTCAGGTTGTAAGGGGGCTGTAGGATCATGGCAAGGCGTTGGGGTTGAATCTTGGCAAGGTCACTGGGGCTCTCAGACCTTCAGCGAGTTTAACAGTTCAGTGCATTGATCTCTTCAAATGTAAAGATTAACACTGACAGATGGGAATTTGGGGGAACTTACTGACTTTCAGTAAATTCTTTGTATTTTCAGGAGGAGGAGGATGGTAATGATGAGGACGATTAGAAAATGGGAGGGAAAGATCTCATTGTGAATTGTTGTCAAGGATTACTTACCATTTATACGAAATTACTTGGACATGTTTCCCACAGGTGACAGCTATGACTGCAATCAGATTTTTATTTACTGCCGTGTATTCATTTTCCTTAATCACCTGTACCTCCCACCACCTCCTTTCAGATTTTTAGCCTAAGCAGCCTCACATCTCTGTCCTCTACAAATTCTCTCTACCCCAAACACACATTTCTTTGCAACTTTTGTAGAAAAGAAGTAAGAGGAGAACCAGATATCTGTTCTCCATTTGATTTACTGCCTGATTGTATTAGCCTGCATTCAGTTCTTCTTAGCTGAACAGAGTTAGAAAAGACCTCGGGCCTTCCATCCCCCGAAGCCCCCATTTGCCACGTGGGCAGATGAAGGCCAGACGGTGGACTGATCTTGGAGGCACTGCGGTCTAGCGGCCACAAAATGAGCTCTGAGGTAAGACCGATCTTAATTGGAATAGAGCTTCCACCAGTTACAAGCTATGTGGCCTCAGTTGAGGCACAAAATCTTTCTGAACTTCCTTCCATCCCTCATTTATGAATTAGAGCTACTAGTTCCAAGTTGATAAGGTTATGGGAAGAATTACCAAGTTTTTAAAGATTTTCATATGTATGTAAGAATGTATTTACAAAGGAATGAGGTGGAGAAGAGAACATATAAGAAAAAGGCCTAGGAGAATGTTCACGGGCTTTCAATTCATATGTCGGTCTTTGTCCAAAGTCACAAAAGTGGGTAAGAAATGTAACGAGGGCTTGAACATGCCTCCTAACTCTAAGCAGTTTCTGCCTCATTCCATGTCACCCTGTCTGAGCCCAGGGCCAGGGATTATTTTGTTGGTTGATCTTCCTGGCCGTTTATTATCTGCTCATTCTCAGAATGGTCGGCTACGGGTTGAATTTAGTACTTTAAACAAATCATGTCCCTAAACCCCTGACAGCACTTGGCTTATTCCTTCAAAACCTTCAAGATATTAGAATGAATTTTATCATGGAATCATGGGATAAGCATAAAGACTATATTATCCCTTTGTTACTATCTAATCCCCACAGATGGGGCACCTGAGTGGCTCATTCGGTTAAGCGTCTGCCTTTGGCTCAGGTCATGATACCAGAGTCTGGGATCGAGGTCTTCATCGGGCTCCCTGCTCAGCCGGTAGCCTTCTTCTCCCTCTGCCTGCTGCTCTCTCTCTCTTTCTCTCTCTCTCTGACACATAAATAAATAAAATTTAAAAAAAAATCCCAACAGAAAGCATGATGAATGCACGATTCCATCTCCATTGCGATCCATCCAAAGTTCTGAATTCTAAGTGGTGCTAAATGCAGCCTAGAATTATTCAGATGCTGGCTCTCCCTCAAAGACCTTCCAGTCCACAGGCAACCAAGAACCTGTTTCCTTGACCTCCCTTGGAAGTCACCTGCCTGCCTGGCCTCTCAGGTGGCACAAGCCACTGCCTCTCAGACCTCCTCAAACACTGCTCCCTGAAACTCTCCTCACAGTGACCACTGAAAGGCTTTTTTTTTTTTTTTTTTTAATGTATAGTTAGTGGTACTGCTAGGAAAATAGAATAAAACCTAAATGTTCACAGGCTGAGAGGCAAGCCTGGGTCACCATAAGAATCTCCCTAAGAAATCTATGGTTCTTTATCATTTCAGGTCAGAAAACTAATTGTTCTGGATCCTAAGAAACGCCTGACTACCTTCCAAGCTCTCCAGCACCCATGGGTCACAGGTAAAGCTGCCAATTTTGTACACATGGATACTGCTCAAAAGAAGCTCCAAGAATTCAATGCCCGGCGCAAGCTCAAGGTAAGATAGGTTTTGTTTTGCTCTGTCTTGTTTTGTGTTTTTTCTTTGTTACTCTCTTCCTTAGCTTGAACTGTTAAAGATAATTCCACTCTTCTTCATCTAATAATATTATTCATCTCCTGTAGTACCAGGGAAAATCCTGCCTTGAAATCCCAGCAATACTGGTGTAAAGCCACGGACAGTCATGTTATTCTCTCGTAAGAGTTCATTGTTAATAAACGGAAATGCGTTGTAGGTTGAGAATTACTCACCAAATATATAATCACTGCTTCTCATGTAATTAAGACTGTACTGCTTGAACAGCATTGCTCAGGAAACTGATACTCATTTTGAAAGTTGCCTTCTTTCTAAATAAGTGGAAATTGGGAAACTTTTTTAAAAAACTGTATCTTCTAGGGGCTCCTGGGTGGCTCAGTGGGTTAAAGCCTCTGCCTTCGGCTCAGGTCATGATCCCAGGGTCCTGGGATCGAGCCCCACATCGGGCTCTCTGCTCAGTGGGGAGCCTGCTTCGTCCTCTCTCTCTGACTGCCTCTCTGCCTCCTTGTGATTTCTGTCTGTCAAATAAATAAATAAATCTTAAAAAAAAAAACAAAACTGTATCTTCTAATATAAATAAATTCCCATACTTGATGAAATTAAAATACAATTGACCTTTGAACAATGCTGGGGTCAGGGGCACCAATTACTCAACACAGTTGATCTATCTATGTGTATTACTTTTGACTCCCCAAACACCTAATCACTAATAGCCTACTGTTGACTGGAAGCCATTACCAATAGTAGTCAATTAACACATATTTTGGATGTTATATATATTACGTGCTGTATTCTTACAATAACACCTAACTTTTTCTTAATGTTTTGGGTATTTCTAGGCTGCACACTTTGTAAGTTTTTTCAGATTGTTACAGATCTCAAAAAAATGTTTCAGTGTGTCTGTTGAAAAAAATCTGCACATAAGTAGACCCTTGCAGTTCAGACCCATGTTGTTCAAAGGGCATCTGTAATTCACGTGACGTAGATATATAAGATATATCTAAAATATAATTCATATGATATATCCAAAATGTATCTTTTTATAGAATATATATGGAATATATATTAGATGGGTTTCTCTTAATAATGGTGTTTAGGACTTACTATATCTGCAGAGGATTTCAGAGAACAGATGAGGGTCAAAAATAATATTCTATTTAGCCATCACTTACAGGCTGATAAAGACTAAATAAACCTTAAAAGTTGTGTGATCAAACTGCTTTGAAATACCTTGGATTAAATAACCTTGGCGTAACCCAGGACTTCTCAAACAAACTTGACTGTGGAATTCTTTTGTTGTGTAATACTAGTGTTCCATGAAAACACTTTGGGAAACAAAGTCCTAAATATTTGAAAACAAGTGTAAGCTTTCACTTGTCCAGATGATTAAATACAGTACGCCTGAAATTAAAAAGATATTGCTGTTCATTCTTCAGAGGAGTTTTCATTCAACCATCTTGGAATATATTTTGAAAATATAAAACAGATAAAACAAGCTCCCTAAATGCAAAGGTGAGATTGAGCTCTGATTCAAGATTTTAAGTGGAAGTAACACCTGACACTTTTCTGTTTCCCATCAGGCAGCAGTGAAGGCCGTAGTGGCCTCTTCCCGGCTGGGGAGCGCCAGCAGCAGCCACAGCGGCATCCAAGAGAGCCAGAAGGCTAGCCAAGCATCATCTCTGACCCAGGATGGCAGTGAAGATGTTAAAGCTATTTTGGAAGGAGAGGAAGTTCAAGGAGGTGGGGCCCAAGTGGCAACTGAGGGGGCAGAGGCTGAGCTGATGAAGGTACAGGCCATAGGGGAAGTAAAAGATGCTGATAGAAATGCTACCAACATGGTGCCCAAGGCACTAGAGGATAGGATAAAGGTGGCTGACCTGGAAATAGAGGAGGGCCTAGCAGAGGAGAAGCTGAAGACCATGGAGGAAGCAGCAGCCCCCAAAGAGGGGCAAGAAAACCCAGCTCTGGGATTTGGAGCTCAGCAAAATGATGTGGTCCTGCCAGAGTACTGATCTGGTTTCTTCTCAATCTAGAAGTCAAATTCTGGCATCTTACGCATTTTGTCCTTCAGCAAGGAAGGTGTGGAAGCATGATATGCACTATAGTGATTCTGTTTTTTGAGGTGCAAAAAAAAATACATATCTATCAGTTGGTAATCCTAAATTCATGCATGTGACTGCTTTATGAAAAAATAGTGTCTTCTATGGTATGCAACGGATACCTAATGCCGAGGAGTTAAATTTGAAATCACAAGTAAATACAACATAACATTTAAAAACATACATGTTCAGGGACCAGTAGTACACATTGAAGTAACTAGTAAATTGTTATTGCTTTGAAAACCTAGTCATCATATATCCTTTGGATTTCTTCATAAAGCAGTAATTCCTTTCAACTCTCGCTTCACTAATACTAGGTAGTGCTCTAAGATGTGTCCCATTGCATTCACGACATCATACTTTTCAAATGTGTTCAGACTATCCAATGTGTTCAAACTGTTTACAAGGAGATGGTTACAGGCTACAGTTTCATGATACATACAAAAAAAATCCCACTTACAATGGTAAGAGATTGAAGCATACTTAAGGGTCATGAAACAGAATGCACTTAGAGCTTATGTAGAGAATGCTTTCTTATTTTGTCCTTATTTATACATACTATATTATGAATAACCAAAAATGTCCTATCACAAATTCCTGCCATTTTACAATCCCGGAGAAGGTATTTTACAAACTCCTGCTGAGGAATGTATTCCTTCCTTCCCCTGCTAATGGCAGTTTCTTTCTCATGGAGAACACTTAAGGTGGGCTATGGAAATTGAGGGAAGAAGAGGAGCTAAGACCTGAACTTACACTCACAAAGGTTGACTGTTTGTCATTTTGATAAAATTGGATTTACTCATGAGTTTGTACAACTTTAAAGACAGTGATGGTTTTATGGATAAACTCTACAATTACCAAGTTTCAAATATTCAGAAAAATCTACCCCACAGGCTGGTGTCCAGTGTCTGAATAGAGTGAGAATAATATTCCATTATAAGATCATTCAATATAGACTTAACTAGATTAAGGAAACTTTTGTGAAATTCCTTTTTTCCTTCAGTTGATAGTTACCTTATGAACTATCGCTTATGAACTAAAGATATTTCTGAAAATCTGTTTTCTCTTTTTTTCATACTTGGAATAGTATTGCCCAAATTTTACCATGTAATTTTTAGTTTCCATGCCAAGAAATTTAGGACAGTGCAGCATTTTATTTACCTTAAAAAAATGAAAAGAAAGCACTGATTTCAAATCAGACTCATGAGAAACTGTAATTATTAGACCTAATAATAGAATTATTAGACCTAATAATTCAACATGATTTTTTTCAAAGTATTTTTCTTTGATTTTCATATGAACACTTTTCCCCCATAGAAATCACACTTAAATTCCAAGGACTTCTATTTCTAGCTTGAGTTGAAGTGAACATTTTTATCGATTTATGCGTCACAATTTTAAGTTTCCTCAGTTTTAAAAAAGGAATATTCTCAAAGACCAAAATGATGGACAGTAAAAATGACTGTCACAGAAAAATCCTTATCAAAAAAAGATCTTATATTATTTTGGCTCTTCCTCAAAACTGTGAAATTGGAAAACGAAATTAAATCTCCGGTTCCTGGGGGCTACTGGACCTTGGGAAACATTCTGCTTTCCAAGTGCAAAACTTCCTTCTTGAAAGGAGAAAAGGTAGGACTTCTCATCGTCCCTCGTTTAGGGGCCTGGCAGTTGACCAACATGGACAAAGGAAAAAAGCCCTTAAGGGCACATCATCTGGGTTCAGAAGAACATTTTTTGTTTGGATTTATTTTTATTAGCTAGTAGAGAGTACTTATCCTCTTCTGCATTTCTCTCCTTCCCTCTTTATCCTCTCTCGGAATTTCCATGTTAGTAATTGTAAAGGGCTCACTATTTTTAATCTTTAAGAATGCCTTTTTCACTAAGCATTAACATTTCCATGTAAGATCAGTTGCCTGGTGTACTTTTCCTAATGAGACTTAACAGGCATACAGGGTAAGTGTCCCATATATTGGCAAAGGAAAGAAGAGAGGGAAATGGATCTTCTTAGAAGTGGTAATTAGTTGGAAGATCAGTACATACTGCCCCTCCCGGCCCACTGTTCCAAGGGAGGGCAGTTGTTCTGTCATTCCATCGCTCAGGCCTGACTGTGCCTCTGGGCCTCGTGTAGCAGGAGCCATGAAGAAAGACAATCTTGAATTATGTTCCCATTAAAAAAAAAGTCTAATTGGAATCCCAGTGGTTTTTTTCCAAACTTTAAGAGCTCATTTGTCCCACAAACGCATAAATAAGGTAGAAATTAGAATAATATGATTGTAGAAGTTATCTAGAACAAGTACTGTTATTCCAATGTATAATCAATATGAAAACTCAATGAGATATTTTGAATTTTGAATTTTTATACTAAGTTTTCAAAATCAGGAGTACATGTTATACCTTTAGTACATCAAGTGCTCAATAGCCACATGTGACTAGTGGCTAATGTATTGGAACAAAACTGTTCTATAGTACTTCTTAAGCAAGATGACACATGGATTGCCAATGCTTGGATTTGAGCTGCCTCAGTTTCACATGGATGAGCTGGTAGGAGGCCAAAAAGAAAATGGTTCAGAAGTGTCATAGACTGAAATAAGTAAAAACTCTTGGCCACATCTGCTTAATCATGTGCTTCAAAGGGATGTTTCCCAACACGACTTTTAGAAAACAGTACTTTCCTGGGCATTGCAAAATTGTCTGTTGGCTACAATCCCTCGAGTCCTCCTTTGGGCCCTGGAATCTTGACCACCGGCTAGAGTCTCCTGAGTACTGCCATAAAGTCAATAGTATTCTTATGTATGAAAATTTACTGTGAGCAAACCATGGGCCCCCGTTCAGGAGGGACAGCACAAAAAATGTTAATAGGATTTTGTAGGGCTGGACTAAGCTGAGCATCATTTTCTAACAGGCAATCTTTCTACAAATCTACTGAAACATACCAAATTTGCATGATAAAGATTATATGATGAGGAGGAGGATAATATCCCAGTAACCCCCAAAATGGGAATGATCACCGGCTGGCATTTTTTAGATTTCCTTAGAACGATTTAATCAACACTGCCATTATACATGGATTCAGAAGACTTAGAATTTTCTTACATACTGCTATTTTAGAATAATCCTCAAGGTTCTATAGCCATTTTTAGTGGCAAACTTAAAAAAGAAAGGAATAGCTTGCCTTTTACTGTGACCTCAATTACATAGTATTTTAAACACATTTTGTAATTTAGAACGTCTAGCAATCCTTATTTCCAGTTTTACATGCAAGGTAACTGCTGGTGGGTTGCCTACAGACCGAAGATTTAAAGAGAGCCATTTTGTTTCATAATTCAGTTTTTATTCCACAGAAGCATCTGGTTGCATTTCAAATTGGAAAACAGAAGTAAATGCCAGAAAAGGCAAAGAATAAAATTAGTAAACCATTTATTTGGTTTTAGGATTGTTCTTGCAAAGTAAATGAAAAAAGAAAAAAGAAAAAAAGTCAACGAAGTGAATCAGCACTCGGTTTTTCTGGATGAAGGTTGACGCCACATAAAACTGAAATAAATATAATGAGCAGAGTCATTTACATAACTACAATGCCATTATGTAATTTACTTGTCATTGCAGAGTATTCAGTCTGGTTATGTAGGTCTATTTTAGACGGTGCAAAGTTTCCAGACATTTGCCTACATAATAGGATTTGTAATATCCTTGCAATTACTGTCTATTAGGTCATATTCCAATTTCCTTAATGTTCATCATGGATATGTTCCTGATTAGGGTCATTGTTATCATCTGAGCATTTACTGGTTAAATACTGCTTAATGGCTAGACTCTCTGTATGTCATCGGTGTTTTTTAGAAACATGTGCATGCAAACACAATGGTATTATAATATTCATAACTATATGATAAGCAGAAATGTACCCAATAACTTTCTATACATTTTTTTCAAAGTCCTTTTCTTCCCCTGGCACAACTCAGGGTGAGATTCTGGCTCCTTGACAAATAAGGGAAAAAAAGACCACTGGAGAGATACCAGCTACCCACCATGGTTACCAAGTTCAGCATTTTCTCTTTCTACATTCTCATCTACTAAGGGCCAGTTTTTGTCATTATTACTCCTTTCAGATATCACCTGAGTTCAGATGATACAATCTCAGCTCACAAAGCCCAACCATTTATATACTTATCTTGGAGAGCAATAACAAACTTGACTAATTTATGTTGGCTTGATTAAAATTCCGATTTTCATAAATGCTTGTGATATACTCTAGAGGATTTGATTGCATGATTTTAACATCCTTCAAGACTCAGCCTTTTCCCTATCACCTGGCCCAGAGGTCCACCTAGAGCAAGATGGAAGCCTTGAATGAGAGCGGACCATCTGACTCCTTTGCAGGAATCAGACATTACTCAGAAGACTCCAGGTGTCTGACCTGGTGGAGCTTAAATGAGCCAAAAGTGGAAAGAAAGCTCTTCCCATGCCCTGACTGAAAGTGATGCTATTTGAATATTGGTATATTGCCATTATTCAGTAATGAAAAAATGGGACTCCACCAGTCAGCTACCCTTTCCCATATCTTGATTTGCTACCGCTTGTCCCAAATCAATGTTTTGTTCCATCCTTCTGGCTGTCAGGCTGCTCTCTCAGCTTGTGATATCTTCTAAAACCCAGAAGGAAGATCCCAGACTTGCTGGAGAAATGCAGGGCCCTTGGTGGCCCAGAATTTAGTCTGAAACTCTGAACAGCAACGCTAAGGCTACACAATCATGCTTGTTCTTAATAGTTGTTTTCAGCACATTTTGAAGATTGACCTGGAAAATCCATGGATATGGAATGTTTATATCTGTGTAATCTTTGCTATGACCCATTGTTAAAAATGACAGCTATTTAATC
The DNA here is from genome assembly GCF_002288905.1 of Enhydra lutris kenyoni. Lineage (NCBI taxonomy): Eukaryota > Metazoa > Chordata > Mammalia > Carnivora > Mustelidae > Enhydra > Enhydra lutris. Next base: position 33,626,550 of record NW_019154103.1, read on the forward strand.
TTCAATCAGTTAAAAATAGTATTTCTTTTCCATTTAGGAGATTATTTGGGGGCACTCAAATACAATGGGCTTCACATTAGAATTTTTTAAAGCTGTTTTTTCCCTAAGTGTTCTCACTCTGACAACAATTTGTGGATAAAAATTTACTAGGTTGGTCCTTTCTTTGTCCTTTCCTTGAACCATGTATAGTAGTTCATCTGGTTTGTAAAAGATAAAAATATGACTATAAATTGAAAACTGTCATAACTGCCTCCTGTTAACCTGACCTGTTTTATTGCCTATCATGTAGCAACTCATAGTAACATAGAGTACAAATAGCATATTCATGAGTTATGATTTTGTTTACTTTTTATAATCGAGGTTATTACTTGAGTTATAAGTTCTCAAGGTGTTTCTATTCATACACCCTTAGTCTCAGTATTATTTCATATTTCTCAGTCCTCCCAAAGCCAAAAAAATTATCTAACATGTCCATTTATTAATTAGGTAGGCCCACACAACATAATAGTAGTATTGTATTCTGTATCTGATAGATACTGCTCTATTTCCCTTGAAATTTTAAAATTTCTTGTGAGTTCACTGAGTGGGAACAGCAGACAGGGGTTTAAGTAATTCCTTATGCCCAGTGAACTAAGCGTATCAAGGAGAAGGTATTATTAGTATACATGAGTTAGAAGCTACTGTTTATACTTTCTTATTTGAATATCAATCGTTCTTTTATCTATGGTTTTTACGAAATACACATAAAACTTATATGTACATTTTTAAAAAAGCAATTTCCACATCATTACCCAAGGAAATAACTTTAAATCTCCAAAGAACAATTTTTAGGAATCAGGCAAACTATGGTTCACAGACCAAATCTACCAGAGGCCTGTTTTTATAAATAAAGTTTTTATTAGAACACGACAGTGCTCATTTATTTATATATTGTCTGTTGTTTTCACACCACTAGGACAGAGCTGAGAAGTTTTAAGAGAGACTGAACCGGATTGCCCAGCAAAGCCTAAAATGTTTCTCTCTCTACAACAAAACAAAACATTAAGCAACAACAACAAAAAAAACAACCTGATGACCCTGGTCTTTCATAGCGCCCAATGCTTTTTTGCTGACATCTAGGAATATTGATTCCCATGGTTTCCTCTACTAAGCTTAAGGTTCTTATTTCCAGAGGAAGCAGGAGAGCTTTGTTTCTGTTGCAGATGGCCTCACAGCAATAATTGTGCTGTATGTACAACATAACAATGAAATATCCCTACAGAACTAAAAATTCCAAATTGCATCATTCCTGAAAAAAGAAATTTAGAGTATGAAATGACCTGGTTAAGAAAGAGGAGAATTAAAAAGATTTCTAGCATTTTGAGCATGTTTTAGAAATTTGATCACTATATTTAAAATCGTGAAAATTGATTTCTTATACTGATACTTGCTCACATTTAAGTCAATCTTCAGCTGTTACTTCAGTAAATGAAGAAATAAGAGTGCCCTTTGGTTCTGAATCCTTCAGAATGTTCTTAAGTAATTTTATATCTGCTGGATTTTCATTTAATCATTTTTAGGAAATAATAAGCTTTATTATTATGTAGCTTTCTATGAGCATGGCAGGCTCATCAATAGCCCAGGGGGAGGCAGAGAGCCAATTCTTTTATGTAAGGAAGCTACTTTCCAATCCCCAATCTCAGTGATCTGGGAGATACTTCATTTCTTTGAAAAGAGAGGGCCTTGAATAAATGCTTGCTTTTACTTTTCTCACATACTCAGAAATCCAAGAAGGGCGCTTCTCTTAGTCTATTTGTGTCACAGAGAAATGATTCATTCCACAATAACTGCCTTAAGGGAAGCAGATAACCCAGATATTGAGAAATGTAGGCATCCATGACCTTTGTTGACTTTGAACATCTGTAGCCAAAAGGTTACAAATGAGGTCTTGCATAGAAAACCTATTATCAGCTTATTATTAGGAACATCTAAGATAATGTCATGACTAACTAAACAATATGCTGTTTTCTTTAAACTGTTGCAATAATTAATAGGATGTATCACCAGGATACACTATAGAACTCAGGGTAAAATGGAGATGAATTTTCTGCTCCTTCCTCACAGTTCCTGTATATAAGGAGACTTCACTGGAATGGGAAAGGGAAGAGATAAAAAGATTAGGAGTCCATGCTCCCAACTGCCTATTTTTATAAATGATCAGTCAGAACTTGAAGGCAGTTGTTCAGACTTAAATTTACATTTCTACATTTCTCTCAATAGTTGGGTCACCTGCTTCCCTTAGAAATGAATAGTTAAAGTCAATAGCTAAGTTTCCTCTCAGAACCAGACACTAAACAGTAGTACTAGTTTAGGGGATATTAGGCCTACCTCACAAGCACATTTTAAGGAAATTATGTGCCAATTTTGAAGCTTTCCAGTACGTCCCAGGCACCCATTTTCTCAGTAAATTTTCACTGAGAAACACTTATGTATGATGAAGTAGTTCAGAGATGAGCCCAGTGCTCCCCTCTAGGAGTGAGCTTTGTAGTTGGAAGAGAAAAAATACAGGTGTACATAACCTGTGCTAAATTTAAGCAGGCAGTAAGTCCTCTAGGGATGCAAAGAAGGAGAAACTCCCTTCTGCCTGTAATGATGCTCTAGGAAAGCTTCATGGGAACACAGGCTGGATGTGAAGGATGGGGAGAATCTTTGCAGAGAGGGAAGAGAAATCTACAGAGTGGAGAAATGCCAGGCCCAGTGGTGAAGGAACAGCACCTGTGTGAAAGACTAAACTCTACAGGGAAATGTTCCTAAGTCTGCAGGAAAGTCTTGGAACTTGTGCAAAGTTTAAATTAGACCTCCTTTCTTACTCTGGGTAGATAAGTGTGCAGCATTTCCTCAGAGCATCCAGCCCTCTGTGATCTCCTATATGGAGATGGGCTAATTTGGTGCATGCCTAAGTAGAATAAAAAAATCACCCAACACATCCAAGACAGTTTTTCAAGTCACCCGTTGAAGCAAAGCCTCTGTCACTAAAAATAATAGCACACAATGAGTGATTTCTGAGTAAGCTTTGCAAAACCCCAATATCTGAAGAACTCCCTGGGACTCTAGAACATCACCTAACCACCTGCTGAAGTTTTCCCAGTAGAAGCCCACGTCACGGTTCCTTCTGTCATAGTTATTTTCACCTTTAAGTTATCAGACCTGAAAGGGCGATCCCCACTGGGATAGAATCACACTTGAAAGTTTAGACTTCAAGATGACTTGTAATAAAAAGTTAAGTCTCCAGCAACAAAATGTGTAATTTTCACAACTGCTTTCCCCAAACATCAAGCTGGTCCTGTCAAGGCCTCTCTCTTACCTCCCCCTCCCTTTTGTCTCTTGACACACCCTTCTGTAAATCCCTTTTTACATCACTCACTGCAGGCAGTATTTGACTTCCATCTTCAAGAAACTTATTTTTAAAAAATATTTACCAACAAGTCAGATTACACCTTATATATCCTTTTAGTAGTCTTGCCACTTTACTTGTCTCAGATATTGTCTATGATTAGTGAATGGCTGCATGACTCCTCAGGGCCAATGAAACAACAAAGGTTGGGACAAAGAAGGGACAAAGGTTGACTATGATCCCAGGGATGGAAAAGAAGCAAAGACAGATACTATCTTAAGAGAGATGAAGAGAAGCTAAGAGCTACTGTGAGTGCATAGAAAACCCAAGTTAGTGGGCATTGAGAAAGGAATACTTCTTACCGGGGTTTTTCAGGCTTGTGAAATGATCTGGTATGTCTTTTCTCCTCTGACCTAGAGGAAAAATTTGTACTTGTGGGTTGTTGAAAGTTTCCTGGACTAACAGGACATAAGCTCAGAGCAGCACAGAGAATTCGACTGGTGGAGTACTGTTATATACAGGGAACCTCCGCGTGCAGTAGTTTGGACTGCCAGTCATTAGCTAGAAACAAGTGCATGTAGGATTGGGGGACAAAGATAAAGTATAAATATTTCCGTTTACTAAGCCAAGGTCACACACAGGCCACCTTCCCAATGTCTGACTGAAAAGTACTGAAAAAGGAGCTGTGAACATTTCATTTCTAAAATCTGTCAAAATGGTGCTATTGACTCCTTCATACAGAGATCTATTACAATATTTTTTAGATAAACATGTAAGCTGACCTAGGCCATAATGTAAATACAGAAAATGTTTGTAGAGAATTCATCAAAATCATGCCTGTTTGCTTTTGATTGAGCTTCCCTATTCTTCAGTGGCAGTGACTGACCGTGAGTCCCTGCTCCCCACAGATGGGACACAGAGTCCTTGGCGCGCTCAGCTGCCCAAAGCCTGGGGCAGATGACATGAGAGCCGTAGACAACTGCTTCTTCTTGGACTCAGGTTGGATAACCTGATTAAATGACTAAACATGCTCATTTTTTTGGTGTTTCCTAGGAACATGAAAGAAGAATATGTGACATGTGGCAGGGCCAGTGTTACTTTGTGTTAAGTTCACCCAGCTATGTCAGAGCATGCCAAAAGAAGCATATACCTTCCTACTGCGAACTCTGTAAAGCAATTTGCATGTACGGTATGATAATAAATCATGTAAGAGCCCACCAAAAGCTTGCATTCTGTCATTTGAAGCATTACTGAAATTTGAGAGTGACACGATGGACATTTTCCGTACCTGTGAAATAGAGAGTTGAATTATTTTCCCATTCTCTGAGATAAAATTACACTTTGAATTTCACAGCATCTTTAAACACTATACGGTGATGTCATGAAAGTCATAAAATTATAATTAAAAGGGGACCTTATTCATTATTTAATCCAACAAGCTCGTTTTTATTAAAGAGAAGTGAGATCCAGGGAGGTAATGACTTATTGGAGGTCACAGTTAGTGGCGAGAAGAAAACAGATCTGGGTTGCCCATCTCCTAGCCTAGTGCTCTCACTGCTGGAAAATCAGTTCACTGGATAAAAGTTAAATGCAGCACTTCATAGAAAAACAGATTTTCCTTTATAAAAATTTGAAATTATAGAAAAGTACAGAGTCACCATAACACCTTCCAAAGGCAAGCACTATTGTTTTTCTTCTAGCATTAGTTTACTTTTTTCTTACAGACTTGTAATCATATTATAAATTTTTTGTACCAACATATCCCTATAGCACAGCCATCTCTATATAATCTTCACAAACATTTATTATATTTGCATAATGATTTGCATAATGATTCAGTCTCAATGCTTTTTCTTTTCTCAGTAATAGTACATAAAGCCTTTTCTGTGTTGGGGAAAATCTATCCTAAGGAAATAATCCTGATGTGGAGTTGCTAGTTGCTGGACCAAATGGTATTTAATGGTCACTTCATGATGCTTACAAACCCACAGGACCTGAGAATGAGAGGCAAAAAAGTGCACGTTCACTCTGAAGAAGCTGATTGCATGAGTTGTAAAAAGAGCTGCAAGTCTTGAGCGTGGCCCTTCAATCAATCGTTTGTATGAAACATCTGAGGGGAAAAGGCTTCCTCTCCAAACTGTAGCTTGCTATTACCATTAGGTTCAAAATCCTTGCTTTGTTGAGAAGACACACTTACTCTAAACAGTGATTTCTCAACTGAGGGAAATGCTAGAGAAAAAAAAAAAAAGAAAGAAAAAACCCTCTCCCATCTGCAAGTCTATTTTTAATTATATAAACATATTTTTATTTCAACCTTGTTTTTGTACAATCTCTGGACCACTTTAATAAAAAACCAGCTGCTTTTTTATGTAAGGGATGTCACAAAAGCAAAATATAAGTTGGAAAGTAAAGTTTCTGGAAAAGAACACTATCCAAATAAGGAATAAAAAGCCTTATTTAGTACTTTCACGCTACGCTTCCAACATTTTTACAGCAGAACAGTACAGCCCCTTAATTACCTGCACAGCTGATAACACAGATCACATGGCTCTACCCTCCACCTCCTGGGACACGTTGGCAGTTCCTGTTTTCTGACAATTTTCTGTCATCTCATAGCTACAGAAGCCTTCATCCGTGGTAGATCTTTTGCTCCAGAGGAATAAAGTAACATTTTCTATTATTATCTGTAATATAACAATATCTATTATATAATCTGAAAATATTATGGGGTAATAGAAGCAAAGGTCATGCGTGTTGACCGTCATGTGACTCCAGCCATTAATTAACCAGGTACAGAAGAAGCTCCATTGCTTCTAAGGACAGGTATGTAGTGTCTGCCATGAATAAGAGGTCCAAAAAATTTTTCATGAAGCAAATGACTACTTTGCTATTTTCATTTCTATTTTGGTAGTCTATCAGTCTCCTATTGACATCTGAAGGAGGCTTACACCCGCTCTCCAGAGATGATCCACTAAAAGATGCTATGGTTGGCTATCGAAAGAATCATTCATCACCATCCCTCTCTTCAAGGGCTGGAAATCCTTTTGCTTGCCTCCCCAACCACCCCTTCAGCAACGGGTGGTGGTCATGTGGCAGAGACTACTGGAAAGGAAAGCTAGTGAAGGTTCCTGGCAAAGTTTTTGCTTTCCTGATAAAAGAGACCAATGGGTGGTGCCAAGCCTTCCCCTGCTTCTTAACTTGAATGCGCATATAAGTTCCAGGGCTAGTCAATCATCTTATCATTATGAGAGAAAGAGAACTGTAGAATCCTTGGCCCTGACATCTTTGAGCTGATAAACCCCAAATTACCTATATCCAGATTCATTATTAAATGAGAAAAATAACTCAGTTTGTTTAAACCATTTAATAATCATATTTTCTACTGCATCCTGCCCACAGCATCATGATTACTTCCTGATAACACAGATCGAGTCTCTTTGTGTCATCACTTCCAGCTTTCTTCAACTTCAAATGAAATGATCACAATTTTTAATCAAGTTAACACAATTAAATATATGTACAATAAACCCTGTGTATATGTTATTATAAGGGAAGGACACCTCTGTCATCCTGGCTATACAATAGCAAACGAAAATTTGGCAGTATTTGGGCTAATATTCTATGAGACTCTGGTGAGGGATTAACATATGAATTATTAATCCTTATTTTCCAGTTTATATTTTTCTTTTATAAGAATATAAGGAGTTACATTACATATTTTAAGTTCACATATGAGAAACTATTTTTCAATATTGAAAGTTAAAGCAACTTAGACTGTATCAGTGATATGAGTGTCCAGTAATTTATTCTGATATTTTTCATACCAACTTAAAAATAAATACACAGCTTATTTATATTAAAACATGCTTTTAGTTTATTAAAGGTTTTACATACTGGCTCATAAAAGAATTATAAACTTCTTAAAAAATAAAATTTATACATAGTATAGCTTTTATTGAATTATATGAGATGAACTTTTATTTATACATGTTAAATCTTTGGAAACAAAAAAATAATGAAGAAACTAAAATTACAACTTCCTGTGTTTCTTGTATGCTCAGATCCCACCTTCTAGAAGCTGTTAAGTAAGAAAGGCAAGGGAGATATACCAGACAAGTGATTATCCGACACACATTCTGATGGAAACCTGGTAAAGTCTGCTAACTCCTCTGGGTTTCAAAATTTATCCATAAGGTGGAGAGAGCTGCAGGATCCATGTAAGTAAAAGGATCTGGATTTTAACCACTGATTCTAAGGGGGCCAGTGTGCTCTTGAGTCAAAAGGTAAAGCTCTTATCTATATCAAAAGAAATGACTCATATCCAAAAGTTTGACAAACAATTAAGGGCTTAAATTGTGCAATGTTTTCCTATCTTCCCCAGAGGCAACCTCAATTACAGAATTTTTAGTTTGAAATGTGAAATTAATTCAACGTGAGTGCTGATAATATGCCCTTCAGTTAGTAAAGAAAGGTGGAGGAGAGAGAAAAAGAAAGAAAAGTATTTTCACTGGGAGATAATTTTACATGTAGAAATCTACAATTTCAAATACATCCAACCTCAATGAACAGTAAAAAGAAAATACTCTAGCAGTTCATATTATACATCACTGCAGACACTAAGTTCCCACAATTATTTTTGCTAAATATTGCACTAAACTTCAAGGGATAATCAAGAGTTATCAATACAAACTAAAACTTCACGCAAAATATCACATGATAAATCACGATTTTTTTGTATGAAACTAATGTCCTTAAAAAAATAGGTAATGTGTACTGAAAACAGTACTATGCCAATATTTCCCACATAAATAGGTTTCTAATGCAAACTAGCTATAAGCTAGAGAAAATAATCAACCACCCAACAAGGCAGACTGTATTTTTTTGTTTCATTCATTGCCTTATGAAAAGGGTTAATTATCTTTAAAAGAAAAGGGCTTTTTTGGCTATGATTTTTATTTTATTAAGTTATTAATTGACTTATTTCTAACACTCAAAAGTCCCCATTTAGCAAGCACTGAAGGCTCCAGACCAGAAAACATTTTGTGTTTAAAAGTGTAATTCCATGAAATTCATTACTTCATACTGTAAAAAGATAAATTAGTACATATACTACAGGTCTGTGCTATTCAGTACAGACCAGTGACCTGATGTGGATAATGTACATTTAATGTGGCTAAACCAAATTAGTAAAATACACACCAGATTTCAAAGAATTGGCACAGAAGAATAATAGGAACTATCTTAATAATTGTTTACATTGATTACATGGTGAAATGGTAATATTTGGGATCTACTGAGTTAAATAAACTATATTATTAAAATTAACACCAGTGGTTTCTTTTTATCTTTTTAATGTGACTACTAGAAAATTTTAAATTACATAGTATATGGCTCACATTATTTTTCTATTCTATAGCACTGCCACAGAAACAGCAGACTCAATTACATGTTAATATTAATCCCAACCCGTATCATTAAATTTTTGTATAATTATGGTATTTGAGTTAACATTGAGTTAAAACATATTTAACCCATTACTGCAAAAGGCCTGAGCTTAGAATCAACTATGCCTCTATGCTTAAAAACAAAACCAGATAAAACCTGCTCTAATCTTTTTCATCTTCTGTGTATTGGCAAGTGTGCTAAACTTTGGTTAGAGATGAGTCAGCAAACAGGCAAAAAGGGTCTTTCTGGTTGATAGAAATGTTCTAAAATTGGATTGTGGTAATGACCGCACAACTATAAATGTATTCAAATCACTGGATTGTATACTTCCAGCCAGTTAAGTTGTACAGCTGTAAATTATACCTCAATAAAGCTGTTTAAAAAAAAAAAAAAAAAAAGTGCCAACTAGAGCCCAGCAGATCTAAAGTGCCATCTAGAAACTGCATATAAATTTCTGGTGATTCAAATATTATTTTCAATCTATCATATGACTCAATATTGCAACAATTTTTTTTCCATGAGGGTCCTTTTATGTGCAATGGATCCAATTCAACAGTAGATTATATGATCACTAATTGAGGTGTAAGTTGAAAAAGAGAGAACGTTAGAGTCGCTGAGGGGATAATTTATTTGCTTTAGGGGTAACCCAGCTCAGGAAATCTTATTGCAAATGCCTCACACAGTCTGGGCACCCTATAATTGGACATCCATTGGCATTTCACCAAAACAGAATACTAGAATACAAAAAAACCCCATATTAATAAAAGAAGAAGAAGAAGAAGAAACAAAACAATGGTTACAGTAAGCACCACATGAAGAATTCACACTGAACAGGAAGATAGATTTCAAGACATGTGCCCAAACACAAATATAAATACAAACATTTGCACGGATATACTGAGTTGCCTCAAGGTCTCATTTAAGAAGTAAATCAGGTGATTATTCAAAAGCCAGAGAATCATCTGGAATGTTAAAATCATTCAGGAACGTTCATTTAAGGCAGCCACAGAAGCAAGGGACCTAATATAGTCCATGCTAGGTCTAAAATGACTCATCCAGGCATGTGGACAAATCTATGAATGTATTTGTTAAAGTTCCAGACTGAAGTTATGTCACAACTGTGAATGTCTATGATGTAGTTAGAAATACTTTATGAGGTGAGTGATATTTTAAAACTGAAATGTGAACATGGGATCAAATAAGACTGAAAATGTGATTATTTTCCTACAGAATATCGGATACTTCTCAGAATTAAAAGCTATTTCTTAAGGGCTTATCTTAAAAAAAAAAAAACAACAAACTGAAACGTGAACAAAACTCTCATTGAATTTGCTTTCTAGACAATTTGCTGTTGGTGAATATAGGATACCACCAGCCAGTTCACACAATCCAATCACTGTGGTGTCCCCAGCACATATGTTTTTTGTACATTTTATTCATGCATAAATGCTTTTTAGACCTTCCAAAATAAACGCACAGAAAGATACAAATACATTTTTAAAGATATCCACAAAATAATGTTGTCTAGGTATCAAAACAATTATATTTGAATTGTATCTATTCTTACTGTATCTATTCTTTTTCTTCTTATTTTTTTAATACTTAAAGTAGTACAAGTCACCTGACAATGAAGCTCACCTTTATAAAATATAAAGAACCTTTTTGTAGTCCAAGATATTGGCAAACTCACAGAGCATACCAAAAGTAAAGCACTAATATATAACTTCCAAAAATAGTTAAAACTTAGAAAATGTTCATAAATCTCTAAAACAGATGATTTTTAACTAACAGCATGAAGCTTGTGCTTTCTCTAATTTCCAAGTAGCCAAAATATTCATACTGAGGCAATATTCAGTTTCTTAAGAGTTCAGGTCAAAGAAGTATACTACTTCCACATGGACGTCTGTCAGACTCTCCATGCTTAGACACACTGCTGTATCAAACACCATGCAAATCACCGCCTAATTTTCCTACAGGCTACATAGAAGAAAGGAAAGGATGATTTTCACAGGCCATGAAGCTGAGAGAAAAAGTTGATTCGGGGGGACTATCGTACTACAAGTTTAAAGGTATTATGCCTTTTGTAGGGCTTTTTGTAAATCACCATAGAAGTTGATTAAAGTGCTGGCCATGGCTGTATCTACCGCAGACTGAGGAATCATCCCGCGCAGATCCGTCTGAATGTAGCCGGTCAAAAGACTCTGGTATGGACTGTCTTTAAGCGGAACACAAAACCAACCACAGGGATGGTTATAGCCACGAATAAATTCTGGTCTCTTTTCATTCCAGTCAACACTTAGCCCTACAAGGAAATTTTAAAATAACACCATTAATGGCAGTGACTGAGATTAGTCTACAACTCTCATTAAACAATATTATCAGATTTCCTGTTTAAACATTTTTTCTTCTTATCCATGTAGATGAAAACTAAGCCCCAAAAGTGACCATGGAAGAATGAAAAAGATAATTACCAAGTAGAATTCTGGCAGAGGTCTAGAGGTAATGGGGAAAGTTCTAATCCCATCAGAATAGGTAACATTATATCATCTTGGTAACTCCTTGGAAACTATGAATCTTGGCTGTAGCATCCAGGCCTCAAGGTGCCCCAAATCAAAATGACAGTACCACCACTACTCCCTAAAGACACTACTACATCCAACTTTGGTACTGGCTGGTTAAGAGTAAACAAGTAGATATTTACCTAAAACTGCCAACTCAAGTATATACTATACACAGAAAAAGACTGATTTCCCTATAGATATATTTTAGAAAGCAGGAGCCTTCTAATAGCAGTATTATTCTTTTTTTCTTTAAGATTTTTTTTATTTATTTATTTGATAGAGATCACAAGTAGGCACAGAGGCAGAGAGGCAGACGGGGGTTGGGGGTTAAGGAAGCAGGCTTCCTGCTGAGCAGAGAGCCCGATGCAGGACTCAGTCCCAGGACCCTGAGATCATGACCTGAGCTGAAGGCAGAGGCTTAACCCACTGAGCCACCCAGGTGCCCAGTATTCTTCATTTTTAGAAGAAAAATATTACACAGCTCAAGGAAGGAAAAATATTCTAACACATACCAGTGTGTTATGTTTATGACCAAGAAGCTGTTTTCTGAGAGTGACTTAATCTATTTACTACAACCCTTTCTCAGAGGCAGGCATGTGATTCATATTTCTCAGTGGTGACCTGGAAGATACCACATAACTGAGAATAAAAACTTACCAGAAAGATTTCAAAACCCTTCTTGATATTGTTATTTTAATTGCTATGATGTAGCATTTGCAAAGCTTAGTATAAAATAAGTGTGAAGGCTGAAAATATATCTCACATAGAAACATCTAGCCAAGAAACCTCAAATATTTAAAACAAATGAAAAGAAATCATAATGTTTTGAGATCATTACCACAGGACAAAAGCCCTTCTTCATAGCCCACAGTGTAGGAGAAATCAACAAACTCTCTTGGGGAAATTATATTCCAAAGCTGACCAGCGGTAGTGTAACGCATCACACAGCAATTCTGAAAGAGAACAGGTAACAGGTATTACTACTTAGGAAACATATATAGACTCATATATCATAACTTAACCCTTAGTAAAAAACTAAGATTCATTTAAAATGTATTTATAAATTATTATTAATAATAATTCTTACAGCGATGCTGACAGGTTTTCATCTCTATTCTAAATCTCACTGCCATTTTATGAGCATGAATAAGGTATATGACCAAAATACAAAGACGTAAGTTACCCAGTATCTAAATCTCTAACTCAATGCAGTGGCTCTGTATCCTATATGATATTCAACATGGAAGTAGGTGGTGTAGACTACAGGTGTTTAGCATAAAATCCACAAATATTTGGACTAAAATACCAAATGTTTCAATAAAGAAATTCAAACATGGGAAGAATGAATTAACAAAAATAGAAAAATAGAAAGAAATAGAAAAAAAAACACTTTGGTTACATCATTCTCTAATGCCTAAGGTTGCATTTTTATCTTTGGTCTTTGATTTTGGCTTAACATTAGTGGAAAAACCTACATATGATTACCTAGAAACCTGCATATGATGGTGTTGTCTTTAGAATTTTAGATTTCAGAACCTCAAGTTCAGTTTTTTTTTTTATTTTTTTAAGATTTTACTTATTTATTTGACAGAGAGAGAGAGAGAAAGAGATCACAAGTAGGCAGTGCAGCAGGCAGAGAGAGAAGGGGACGCAGGCTCCCCGCTGAGCAGAGAGCCCGATGTGGGGCTCGATCCCAGAACCCTGAGATCATGACCTGAGCTGAAGGCAAAGGCTCAACCCACTAAGCCACCCAGGCGCCCCTCAAGTTCAGTTTTACAATTAAAGATGCTGGCAGTTTTCTTAAGCAGCAAGGGTAGCGCTACTGTGGAAAACAAACTCCGTTCTGACTAATACTCATTAGTTAATATGAGAAAGCTCAAGCTTTTTAGAAGGCAGAAAGGATTCCCCTGTGAGATCTCTGCCATGACTACTTACTCTCCAATCAATGAATACAAGTGGGTGCCCATACTCACACTCACATGCTCTCTCTTACAGGCAAACACACAAAATCTGAAGTAATGTTTCTCAATAAATACCTCCTCGAAGTGTTCCAAAATATCCATTGAAGTCATTAAGCTATCCCAATCCAAGCGACAGGGACCTGGGCGTATATGGTCTATAACACTATTGACGCTGTCATCTATAACACCTTGCGCTTTGAAACTGGAGAAAAAATATTAAGGTCAAATGCTGTTAGAAAGAAAAATTTCAGTATGCCCTCATAATTCAGAGCTAACTTCAAAAAAAGGAAAAGTTAATTAAGATTTTTGTAAAGGGAGTAAATCCCAAAAGTTTTTCTGATAAGTTCTATCAATTATTTTATTAGAATGTACTCTTTGCCCTCAAATCTAACAAGTGATCTGAAGTCTAAATTAAATGAACATAGGAAAGTACCTTCATGTTACAGTGCAACTGAAAACCGTCCATACAACACTCACACTTCATTTATTCTGTATGCAATTCCTTTCTCAGTTAGGCTCTAAGATGTTACTAGTGTACACATATTTTTACTCTGACTTTCAAAAACTTTTTTACAGGAACAGAAAAATAGGTCATCCAGGAATAGCACACAGAGGAATGACTCATGAATAATATCAGAACTTGACATATTTCAGAGGTGGCATTATGTATCAGTGGGGAAAGGATGTATTCTATTCCATAAATGGCAGTTTGATTCAATACTTACACTAATAGAGAAATTAAAAACTGAATCACTGTTTGACACCATTCAAAACAATTACTTCCAGACAGACTAAAGACTACTACGTAAAATTTAAAGCTTTGAGAAAAATACATCTTTGTGACCTCAGGATACAGGGGGATTTCTTGAATACATAAAACAAAAATACAAATAATACAAGACAGTTAAAATTAAAAACTTGCATACCACAAATGACAATATAAGTAATTTCTTCAAAAACCAGCCATAGACTGGAAGAATGAATGTGTAACACATATAAACAGACATAATTATTCTAGAGTATACATAATTAATTCCTATAAACCAATGAGAAAAAGATAATCCAAAGAAAATAAGTACAAAAGATATGTTAAGATTGATCGGAAAAGTCAATAAATTAAGGAAAGATGCTCATATTCACTTGTACTCAAGTAAATACTAACAGGATACCATCTCATACCCCTGAAATTGGCAGAGTAAAAACATAAGAAGTATTGAATGGAAGGGAAAGAGAGCTCTCAAACTGCTACCACCACTTTAGAGAGCAATTAATTTGCAATGTCCCTAGTGTAGTTGAATGAAGCATACCCAAAGAAAATCACACATGTGTTGAAGGAGACATATACTAAAGAAGTTTACTATAGCACTGTTATTTTATAAGGAAGAATTGTCAACAACCTAAAAATTTACAAACACAGGTAAATACATCGTAGTATTTTCATATGAATGTGAAAGAATAGATCTACATGTAACAACCTGGCTAAATCCTGAAAAAAACACTGTATTAAATGGAAAAAAATCAAAAGCAAATTACTAATTACAAATTACTAATCAAAAGCAAATAACTAATTACACACACACACATATATGTGGTAAAAGCATAAAACAGGAATACACACTTTGAGATAGTAGTTACCTCTGGGGAGGAAAGAAAAAAGAAGAAATGAGAGCTAGATTAGCTTTAACTATATCAGTAACATTTTGGGCAGGTCTTTTTAAAAGTTTTTTTAAAGCATCTGAAACTGTTTTATCATTTTGTAAGTATTTCCACCTCAAACTTATATGATCTCCCACATCCTAAATCTGATCTTCCCTCCTGTGTTCTCTGACTTGGGGTGGAAGGTGGGAATAGGGCAACACAAATGAATCCCAAATTAGACATCTGGGATTCAACTTTTAACACTTCTTTTTCTCTTGATCCCATTTCAACAGTCAAAACAAAAGTCACCATGTTTTATCAAGATGACTTCGTAAATGTAAAGCGCTTGGAACAATATCTGGCTCTCAATGAATGTTAGTTATTATCACCACCACCACCACTAGATCCCTTTCACATCCACTTGCCCTTTTCGACTCCCATACTATGTCCTTAGTTTGAGCACTGTGTGTCCAGCTCAATACTGCAACCATTTCTAGCTCTTTGGACCACATCTCCTTAAGTTTCTGAAAAAACAAACAGACAAACAAACAAAAAAAAAAACCACAAAGATCTCTTCCCAGGAATATAACATTGACACAAAATTATGTTTATGATCTTGAGGAAACTTCAAGAAGATAGCCATGGACTCTAAGGGTAAGACCTCTTCTCTAAACTCTCCATGCGGTCATTTCCATTTTTCACAGTGCTATCAGATTAAGTTCAAAATCTTTGAGGACCTGGGAGGTGGAAGTAAGGGTTGAGCAAAGGTAAGCACAATATTGAATTCCTTACTTCAGAATTCAAAAATCCTGTAGACATATGCTCTCTCTATCCTCATACTTTATGCTCCAGCTATACAAACATCACTTCTACTTCCCTAAACAAACTCCTTAGAGTGTTTCCCATCTGTGTTTATGTAATAGATGCAATCCCCTCTGCCTGGAATATGAATCAGTTCTTCGTTCCCTAAGAAATAACCCATTCTTCCTTTAAAGCTCGGTTCATACACTAACTAAGTCTTCAATGAAGTCCTCTCAAATTACCAAGCATTATGCTTCCTTGGCACATTTTGTGCTTCTCAACCCCTACTGCCAATCAGTGATCTAAAGGATTAACTTCACACTTGCTTACAACGCTTAATCCACAACTCCAGTTTCCTCACCCTCATCATAAATATTGTATAAGTCATCTTTCTGGAAATGCTATCTTTGGTATTATACTTAGAACATACAGTAAGTGGAACCCACAGTTTCATTTTTAAAAGGACTGAGAGTCCCAAGGATATGAACATTCCACTCCAATTATACAAGGCTTTGTATAGCCTTTAAAAATTATACAATTATACTCCTGGCTTTAAAAAACAATATTAATTTTCTGGTAAAAAGCATAAATTCGTGTTCACCTATATGCAAATATCAAAAAATGGAAATAGAAATCACCTATAAAACAGGCATCTAGAGGTGTGTATTTGTTGTTAAGTAAAAACATTCTAATATATAAAAATTAAAGTCAACTCACAATTCTGCTACATGCAGTTTCATATCCTGCTTTATTCACTTTACATCTTGAGGATTTTCTTGTGTTTTAAACTAATATTTGAAAACACAGTTTTTAAAGACTGTAAAATATCATGTTTCAAAATTTAACCATTTTATGACTATTGATTATTCAAGTTGTTTGTAATTTTTAATATTATAAGTAATGCTGTGATGAAAGAGATATGTATTTATTAACTTCCTTATGATTTCTTTAAGAAAGATTCTTCTTTTTTTTTTAAGATTTTATTTATTTAGTGAGCACAAGAAGCAGCAGCAGCAGAGAGAAGGGAGAAACAGACTCCTTGATGAGCAGGGAGCCCAATGCAGGACTTGATTCCGGGATCCCGGGATCACGACCTTTGCCAAAGACAGCCACTCAACCAACTGAGCCACCCAGGTGGCCCTAAGATAAATTCTTCAAGTATGCTATAGCACTGAGTAAATATAGAAGAATACTAGAAAGGGTTATACACTGTGCTAAGAAATTAAGATTTTTATTGGCCATTTGATATCATTATTTATGATTTCCCTTACTACCAACTCAGTCCACAAGGAATATGGACACTTTAAAGGCTTTGAATTTGTAAGGTGAATATGCTTCTCAGAAAGTTTAAAATCTTAAAAGCCAAATTTTAGTGGCAATGATGATTTAGTGATCATTTATATATATACGAAGTCTGGCAATGTCTTAAGAGCTACCTAAACCTACAAGAATTTACTTACAGGTATCCATTAAATTCTTCTGAAGGTTTTCTCCAAATTGTTACATCTTTCTAGAAAAATAAAAAAACAGTATAAGGGCATAAATCATTACTTAGGTGGAACTCTGGATATAAAACTGACAATTTCAAATTCTACAGCATCAGTCTTTGCATTTAGAGATACATAAAAGTCACTTATACCATCAATTGATCCATATTTGAATTTCTTCTGTATCCTAAAGTCCTTCACATTGTGCTTGAAGTACAGACGTCCAAAACAGATTTTTCAGTCGCTTAATGAGATGCAAACCTGTTAAGATCCTCACCAGCCATTATTATTTGTTCACTCTAGTCTTATCTATTTACCGTTACGGACACATTTGGCCCAAGACAAGAGGAATGGTAAATATTTCATTCTGAACTTGCTTGTATCTTCTTTAAAATCAAACAATTCACATCTATAATGACAGTGCTACCTTGAATTCGTCCCTGCATCTTTTTTCTGATCATTTCCCAAGAAATTCTGAATATCAGACTAGCTAGAGTACTAACTACACTGAAGAGTCCTGGGTTCCAGGGTTGGCTCTGTCAACACTCAGCCACGTGATAGTTTGGACCAGTTATACCAATAGAAAAGAATATTAATTGGCCACCCTCACAAGCTTGTTGACATATTTCAAACTATCAATACATGTTACATTTTATATGTTGACTTTAGAAGCTATTCTTTAGGCTCCTGTTGCCAGTCTATTCTCATGTCCAATATCTAAAGAAGTAATGAAAGCAGTAGAGGATTACTGTTTTGCCTTGGTGAGATGTCAAACCACCAGCTTTATTAGCTTATTTATCCTGCCATCCACCCAAAGTATGGTCCCCATTTTCCTTTAGCATTTTGAAAGTCATCAACCAACTCATTGGATAGAACATAAATGCCATAAGAGGTAATTTAAATAATTTACCGTTTTCTTGGCAACTCGCCACTTATCATCTTCAATGCTATGATACTGTATGAGAATGTTCTTAAGTCTAGTTGCAAAAGCAGCAGCATTAGGCAGGCCTTCCATTTTTTTTCTTCTGTTACAAAGACAAAGATTAGCATCAGCAAATACCACAATTTGAAGCAGTAGACCACTGAGTCTCAAATCTGGTTTCATAAGAGAATCAACTGGGGAGCCATAAAAGATACTTATACCTGGATCCCACTCCCAATCAACTAATCAGAATCTCTGAGAGTAGGGCCTGGGCATAGGTTTTTTTTTCCCCTAAAAGTTCCCAAGATGAGTAACACCAAGCCAAGGATGAGCATCACACATTTTAAGTTATTAAAATCACTCATATAAAAATAAACTACAATCCTCATTCCCTTTCTAAAGGAATATAATAAAAAGAAATACATTTTAGAATTCTAGATGACTTAAAGAAAAAATACTGCTGTTTCCAAACTACAAAAATAAATACACAAGGAATAAATTCTTTTACAAATTCTTTGGCGTTTCAGCCATTAAATTTTTTAATTTAACAACCAACAAATTTAGAACTCATTCTAGAAAACTAATGACAAGCACAACTAGAAACCTGTTCACACATTCTTTCAGATTAGGGTTACAGAACTCTGAACAACTTCAAAAGTTTGAAGAACTGCACCATTTTCAATATTTTATTTCATTTGATGAAGTGCTGTAAGATTTAGTAAGGTATCTGTATAAGGAAGTCATATGAAGACTTTTAGAACCATCAGTACCGTATAAACAAATGGTTCATAATTTTAAGGCAATAATTTTAACCATATAAAAAAAGAAAAGTACTATATCGTTACTAATTCCAAAGATAAGCTACTTTTCAACATTGTTTCTAAAAAGAAATGATTGTTAACCTTTTTTTAAAGACTTTATTTATTTATTTGACAGACAGAGATCATAAGCAGGCAGAGAGGCAGGCAGAGAGAGAGGAAGGGAAGCAGGCTCCCCGCTGAGCAGAGAGCCCGACGTGGGGCTTGATCCCAGGACCCCAGGATCATGACCTGAGCTGAAGGCAGAGGCTTTAACCCACTGAACCACCGAGGCACCTGAGATGATTGTTAACCTTAAAGATAATAAACAATATAATGAAGCCTTCTGTAATGTGACAGTTTTAAAACACTGCTGCAAATTCTTTAGTACACTTCCCATCAAGAGGTAGTCTGTGACTGCATGACTTCTTAGGATGAGTTAGAAATGTCCATGCAGGTTTTATAGGTTTCTTTTAGACTAATTGCTCTGGGAGCCTTTGATCAACATGCAAGCATGCAAAAACTCTGGTTATCTTGAGTCTGAAATGTGGAAAGACTGGAGTGAAGGGGAAATAGGGAGAGAAATAGGACTCCAAAGTCTCAGATCCAGAAGCCTAGTTAGATCTTCATTCTAATGGCTATCACCCTAAGCTTCCCTTAATTTTACTGTCTTCCCCATCTTAACAATTTACTTGTATTTTACTTTATTTTTATTTATTTATTTTTTAATATGGGCTCCACATCCAGCATAGAGCCCAACATGGGGCTTGAACTCAGGACTCTAAAATCAGGATCTGAGCTGAGATCAAGGGTCAGATACTTAACTGATTGAGCCACCTAGGCCACAACCATTTCTTTCTTTCTTTTTTTTTTTTAAAGATTTTATTTATTTATTTGACAGAGAAAGAGAGATCACAAGTAGGCAGAGAGGAAAGCAGAAGAAAGAGGGGGAAGCAGGCTCCCCACCGAGCAGAGAGCCCAATGCGGGGCTCAATCCCAGGACCTTGAGATCACGACCCGAGCTGAAGGCAGAGGCTTAGCCCACTGAGCCACCCAGGCACCCCTCAACCATTTCCTTTTAAAATGGAATTGAGCCAGTGGCTCAAAGACAAAGCCTAGGAATCACCCTTAAAAGAAATTAAGAGATTCCTATTCATACCACCAGGTCTCATTGCCTAGAATATTGTCCTACTTATTTTCTTTCTGCCCCTCAAATAGGCCAAGCTTGTCACTGACTCTGGGCTTTGTTTTTGCTATTTCCTCTGCCTGGATTATTCGATCCCAAATCTGAGCATGACTAATAACTTGAAATGACAATTTCACTTTAAACCTATCTTAATACAGCCATCTCCAAGTCTCCATTACATCCTTCTTTTATTTTCTTCATAGTGCTTATCACAATCTAAAATTAACTTGTTTTTTTATTGGTATACTGTATTCTACCCTTTTACCATCACATCCCTAACTAATAGAGCATGAGCCTTTAACTGTCTTGTTTAGCACAATATCCCTACCTACTAAAACGTTGTCTGGAACACAAAAGGCCCTTAATATTTGGTGAAGTGTGTTCACTTCAAAGCAAGAATTATTTGGTCTTGATTTTGTGTACTTTAGGTTCCTTGGTGCACTCCAGTAAAAGAATATAGAAAAAGCTTCTGGGGAAAAGCTGCATGATTTACAGAACCATCAAGTTACTACTAAATAGGAAATCAAGAAAAGATCTAAATGAAATGTCAAGCCTCAAACTTCTATGTGAAAAAGCTGTAATTCTCACCTACAGATGCATACCTCAGAATCCCCTTTGTCATATTTTGTAGTAGTTGTAGCTGTTGACAAAGGTTCCCTTCCCTTCCTCAGAGGACTCCTCTGATTCCTCTTTTTGACCAGGCCTTGTTCTTGGGATTGTCCTTAGCTTCCTAAGTTCAGTTTTAGCAAGAAACCTGCTGAGCTAGCTTACTGAAACACCCTCAAAAATTCCTCATCCTACCCTTGATCTTATCATGCTGCTCTGCATTCAGCAAGAACCCTTAAGTCAATTTAGCGAGAACCCTTACCCCTAATGTTTCCTCTTAGCAATTTCCCATCCATTGACACCTATCCTGCTCCTTGGCTACAAATCCTCACTGTCTTTGTTGTATTCAGAATGGAATGTAACTTTCTTTCTTTTTTTTTTTTTTTTTTTAGGATTTTGTTTATTTATTTGAGAGAGAGCAGGGTGGGGAACAGAGGGGGAGAGAATATCCAAAGCAGACTCCATGCTGAGCATGGAGCCGGACAAAGGGCTCAATCCCCATGACTACAACATCATGACCTGAGCCAAAACTAAGAGTTGGAGGCTTAACCATCTGAGCCACCCAGGCATTTCCAGAACAGGGTACAATTCTATACTGAGTTATCTTTTCCCCTATTGCAATAGTTCTTTTTTTTTTTTTTTTTTTTTTTTAAAGATTTTATTTACTTATCAGAGAGAGAGAGAGCGAGAGTGAGCACAAGCAGATAGAGTGGCAGGCAGAGGCAGAGGGAGAAGCAGGCTCCCCACTGAGCAAGGAGCCCGATGTGGGACTCGATCCCAGGACGCTGGGATCATGACCCGAGCCGAAGGCAGCGGCTTAACCCACTGAGCCACCCAGGCGTCCCTGCAATAGTTCTTGAATAAGATTTGCCTTTACCATTTTAACTTCTATCTGCCTCTGGGCTTTTTGTGACACTGTTTTTAGATGTTAGATATCAGGTTCCACTGCCACATAGTGTGATTCAGTGGGCCTATTCTGGAGTAGGCCCCCAAAATCTAGGTTCTGTAAAAAGCCTTGCTGATCATTCTGTTATTCAGCCAGGGTTGAGAAACACTATCTAAAAACTAAAGATGATAGAAATAAATCACTATTGTAGTCAGTATTTAAATAGCATAGAACAAAGCATACAAGCTATTAAAAATGATAAACAAGATGATACAGAACTGTAGGGGAAGAAAAAACCTTTTTCTCTATTCTCTTAGGTTCTGTCTTTGGGACCTGCAAATTAAACTGAAAGAAGGTATATTAACAGTACAAAAGACACACAAATTTTATTTGCTGTTAATATTTTATTTTTTATATACATAGAGGCCTTCACAAAAAAGAAGGAAATGGAGACCCAAAAAGAGCACTTAGACTTGGAGCTTATACCCCATTCTAACAAAAGGCAATAACTTGTGGAAAAGTGACAAGACAAAGAAAAGGGATTTGGGCTTCTAAGGGTGGTGAATTATGAGAAAGTTAATAGAAAAGAAAGGTTATTGTAGTAAAGTTTGTTTGTTCAGACAATCTTGGTGCCACTCTACCTCCAGTGATGAGTTGTTCTCCTCCTAGTATAGGAGAGGAGAGGGAAGACCTTCACAAAGTGAAATTTATGCTCTACTTTTAAGTAGTAGAGGGAGGGAAAACAGCTCTTTCTGCAGTTGCTGCTGAACTGCCTTCAGTTCAAAATAATCCTTATTCCAAAATTTTGGGGTGGTATATCCCAAAATATGGGAAACGTGGGAAAGTATATATAGAAAATTCAATAAAATAGAATTTAGGATCTATGTAAGTGATGCAAAATATATAATAAATATAGAACCCACCCATCGATTAAAAGTGGGTAAGATCATCCAAGCAGTGTGCCAGTCAGGAAAGTATCCCATTTCTCCTCAAGAGACTGCCAATTTGATAGCTGGTACAATGACCTTAATCAAGGATATGTTATAAACTAGCACAAATTCTTAGAGAAGACTTGAAAAACTAATTTATCTATTGCTGGGATCGTTATGATTAAACAGTATTCTTTAAGTCCAAAGGTTGCCTGCCAGGTTCCTGTGGTTGGCAGGTAAGATATTTCATCAAAGATGAAATGTAAAAATGCTATTATCACAGATGATGTTATCTTTGTATAAATCCATTACACAAATGTAAGCAATAAAAACTACCTATAAAGATGAGAATCTGGATCTTTAAGATGCTTACCTTAGTAATCATTCCCTCTTACTGATCACTATGAAGTCCAAACTCCTTGAAATGGCTTATGGGCCCTTTAATGATCTGGCTAAGCGTCACTGCCTAATTTCTACTCTTCTTTCTTGGTCTCCCCTAAAGACTAGGTTAGCTTCCCCCGACCCCACCAATGTTTCTCAAAACAACTCTGTACTTATTCACTTGTCATCTTTTCCAATTTAACTATAAACGTTTTGTGGCAGAAATGTGACTTAGTCAATGTTGTACTCCTCTGTCTAGCATGCAGTAGGAACCCAGTAAATAAAAGTAGGAAAAATAGGTAGACAGTGAGCCACTAGGCTCACTTATGGAAGACCTCAAGGTACCGAAGAAGAGCCTGTTTACACCAATCATCCTTAAGCTTTTGCATGACTAAAAATTCCACTGCCATAATAAAATACAGCAATTTCTCAAGGAAGTCTACTATTTTATTTATCAAGCATCTAGTATCTACCAGGTCCTAGAACTACAGAAATGGATGTAATCCAGCTTTTGCTCTCAAAGTTGACTTATTCCACCCTTTAAATAAACTCTGAATTATAACAACAAAGCTAAAACATTAAAATTTATTAATAAGCCTCTTTTAAGAGTAGTGGAGTAGGAGGTAGGAAAGAAGGAGAAGTAACAAGTGTAAACTCAGAGAGCTCTTGAGCCCAATGAAGTATTTAACCAGGCAGTTCATTCTTGCATGGATTTTTTTCATCAAGATTAAGTCCAAAAGAGAATAATGGTTACTGTCTAAACTATCTGTATGTGGGCAAGCATGACATATCTTTGAAAATATATTTCAAAACTGGGGAGCAAGCAGTATTGGGGTTATTATCAAGGTCTTGATGCTCTCCTAATAAAACAGCGTACTCCCATTAGTTGAAAGGAAAGCATACAAAATGCTCTACTGCAGTCTCCACCTATGGAGAATGTAAGGAAAATGTTTTTTGTTTTTGTTTTTTTTTTAAAGATTTTATATATTTATTTGTGAGAGAGTGAGATCACAAGCATAGGAAAGGGGTAAAGAGAGAAGCAGTCTCCCCACTGAGCAGGGAACCCGATGCAGGACTCCATCCCCAGGCCCTGGGATCATGACCTGAGCAGAAGGCAAACACTTAACCAACTGAGTCACTGAGGCTCCCTAGAAAATGTTTTAAAAACTATTCTGGACTCCCTCTTACTAATTCTTTCATTCCCTTTCTTGACCTACATCAGGAAACTCTCCAACTCAATCACTTACATTTCAGAGAATGATTACTATTTAATCATATCAGAATCTAGCAGCTCCTTCAAAAAGGCCATATACTTTTGACAGTCCTATTACTCAGTCCTCAGTAATGTCCACCTTCATTTTTTTCCCTTACTTTATTTTCTTTTTAAATTTTTTTCCCTTACTTTAACCATTTTGTTCATGTTTTCTATGCCCATGTCTTCAGAATGATCACTAGTGTGGATAGTGGCTGCCATTGTAGAGGCAGCAGCCTGCCAAAGTCAGAAATTGTCTTGTGGCCATCTATCAGCACCATAATCTTTGGCCAATACAACTCAAGTTTTCATCAAATTTAAAATCACAGGGAGATGGCCATTGGTTCTATTTTAAATATGAAACATAATACACATTTTAACCTCTAATAAAAAGTGAATGTCATAAAAATCTGTATCTATGTAGTATGATGAAGTCAGAATTCACGTTTTAAGCTATTATCAGAATTGTTTAAACTTCCATTTCCCAACTGATAAGTGTTTTATTTATGTAAATAGCTTCAATTAAACATGCTATAGATTTTTCCCCAAGATGTTGTAGAAACCAAGACTTTGTAAATTAAATTATATTTTCTACCTCACATAAAAATTTCAGCATATGCTTGATTTCCAATCTTGAATTTGTAATTTAGCTATTCCAACTCAGTCAAATACAGTAATCTCTCATTTTTGATACTGTCTGGAGCAGGAATCCAACAGTGGAGCCCAGTTCTGCAAAAATGACCAATGCCCTTCCCTCCATTTCAGTGCTCACTTTAGCTTATTCTAGTATAAGCTTTACAACAATGTTGAGAATTTTTACAATAATTAAGGCAATATTAAATTCTAATGATATTTCACCTTTAAGTCTGAGTTCATGTTTGAGCTCCTAATGCTCTAATCCTTTTTTTTAATATAATAGCTAACATTTATTGATCATCTACTACGTGATTAGTCTTTCTGGCCACGTTAAATTGTATTATTTCATTTAATACAATTTACAACCTTCAAAGCTGATCCTATTATCCTTACTTTGCAGAGAAAGTAACAACAAAGAAATTAAGTCACTTGGAGATCACACAGCTAATAAGTGATGGAATCAAACAGATTCCAACTCAGGATTTCTGCCCTCGGGAGTCTAGAAGTCTCTTCTGTAAAACACTGGAAGTTGCTCACAAGCTGTAAGAGACTTTACATAAAAAATCTGACATCACACTAAATCTGTCATTTTGTCCTGGCTCCGGATCCCAAAATAGCTCAGGTAATCTTTCTTAACTGCATATTAGGGATAACGGTAACACTGATTTATTGAGGAGTTACATGAGTTAATACATTTAGGACAGAAGCTAGAAGATAGTAAACCTAGAAAACGCTGCCTCTTATCAATATCACCTCAGCCAACGCTTGCTGTGGGAAGATGGGAGGGACCCTACGTCGTCGGTGCATTTACTACGAACCAGGAAGCACTGCGCCCCTCAAGGAACGCCACCTTAGTGAATCTTCACCTTGGCCTAAGCAAGGTTACTACTACTCTTTCCCCCACTTAACGGATGCAGAAACTGACGCCTAGTAGACATCCAAGTCCTTAAACTGGTGAGCCGTGCAGAGAGGCGAGGTGCAAGCCCCGGAATCCTTCCGCGGATGGCGGGCGAAGTCTGCACCCGCCCGGACGCCGCGTCCGCCACCCCCGCCCCCCCGGACCTCCCCACCTGCCTCCCCCGCCCCGCTCGCCCGAGCCGCTCGGGGGAAAACACACCCCGCAAGGGCGTCCCCGACGCCCCCGACGCCTCTGACGCCCTCCCTCCAGGCCGCCTCACTTCCGCCGCGGCTCGGCGCCTGCACTCACGGCTACCTGAGATGAACGAGGCGTGGTAAGCGAGTAGGCGCTCCGGCTAGTGCCAGACTCCCAGCTTTCCGCGGCACTGAGGATCCAGAACTCCCCAAGTTTCCCCACCCATCGGGGCCGTCAGGAGCCAATGGGCGACGGGCCGCCCCGCTCGCAGCCAATGGGAAGACACAAGCACTTCAGGGAAAGAAGGCCAATCACCCAGCCAAGTCCTCTGCTAGACGCCCGGTGCACCCGAAGAGCTTGTGGCCCAAGTTGGCCGGGGCAACGTGTGTTTGGTTGGATTGGCTGGCGCGGCAGCGTGCGGAGCGCTGATTGGTCGCTGGGAATGGAATGATTTCTCGTGAGTTTGGGGTGGCGCGAGCCGGGCCAAGGTTCCCTGCCTGTGTGGGGTGGCGGGTGCGTGAGGCTCGGGCCGGGTTTCCCGCAACCAATTAATGGCGAAAAAAATTTGCGAGGCAGTAGAACCAGCTGGGAGAAACACGAACACGGGAGGGAGTGAATGACTATAGTGCGGGATAAGGCTGTCCTAAATTCAGAGGGCTGTGGAGATGTACTATCACGCGGCCGCATTCCCCCTCGCAGGACCAAAAGTCAGGTTAAAAAAAAAAAAAAAAAGAGAGAGAGAGGGAGAAAGAAGAAAAGGCGCCTGGACCCTGGATGACGGATCCTTCGGGCTTCCGCTTCCCATGACTTAGAGCTAATTGAGCTTCCGCCAAACGTTTGCCCTCAGATAAGGGAGATAAGAAGACCCCTTTGAAAATGGAGAAGAGGAGTGTGGCAGGTGGCTTTCGCAGCCTCGCGAAGTATTCTGGTTTTCATCTGACAAGGTGTTTGGCAAATCTGAATACTAAATATCGGTGTTTACAAATTATAGTTACTGGGATATTTGGTTTGAGGTCCAAGAGTATTAGGGCATGCAGCGCTGCACCGTTAGTCATTTTTGGTAGACTTGGCAGCGAGAACAAATAATAATTCATAAGTTTTTAAGTTGATGTCATTGAAAGAATCACCAAACACCACTTGCTAGTTATTATTGGCAGATTTCAAAAATCTTACCTCATTGTTAAAGCTTACCTCATCCAGGGCGCCTGGGTGGCTCGGTCCGTTAAGCATCTGCCTTTAGCTCAGGTGATGATCCCAGGACCCTGGGATGAGCCCCGCCTGGTTCCCAGCTCAAGTGGGGAGCCTGCTTCTCCCTCTCTCTCGGCACCCCCACCCCGCGTGCTCGCTCTGTCGCTCTGCTCTCTCTCTCAAATAAGTAAAATCTTAAAAAAAAAAAAAAAAATTAAAAAGCTTACCTTATCCATAAAAGGAATAATAATTTGGCTGGTGATTACTACTCCATTATTTCACATGTAATCATCTGAAAAACTCACCTACCTTGGTGATGGTGGGGAGGCTCTTAAGTGGATTCGGTGAGGTATAAAGTATGTAAGACCTTATACAAAGCACTTTTCCACACCGTCTGAAATTATTGTCGAATATGTATGCAAAGAAGGACCACGATAATGGTCAATAATAAGAGAGAAACAAGTGACTAGAGGCCTGGGCATAGCTCTTAAGTCAGATTCCTTAATTTCGCAGTAGCTGAACAGGTCTGACGGGACTCTAATACTAGAGCTCTTAAGCCTCACAAAACTTGTGATGTGCTTCACAGCTCTCTACTGGGCACCTGTGTGCAGCAGTGAAGACCAGGAAGGAAAAGACCAATATCTGCCCGGAAGGTTTACAGTGTATTGGTGGAGAGGAACAAGTCCTCAAAAAATAGAAAATTAGAATCTATTAGGTTTCAGCCATGAACACATTGCTCAACAACTCTGCAAATTCTCTCAAAGAACCTGGTAGAACAAATTTAAAACAAAATCAGCTTGGCTTTTGTTGTTGTCGTTGTTGTGTTGTTAAGAGTTGCTGCATAAAGTCATCACATTGATGCCCAGTAGGGAAGTTTTACTTTACCTTTTGTTCTTCATCTGTTTTTGTTAGAAAAAAGTTGTGGTAATTAAAACCATTCTTTATCTATCAAAGTAGAATACTACTGAAAGCAAAACTGCGGGTTCATAAAAAAGAACATCATCTGGAGCTATTATTGATGGCTTACTATGGACCAGGCGCAGTGCTAAGCATTTTACATATATTAACTCATTTAATCCCGATAACAGCCCTATAAGGTATGCACATTTATTACTGAACTCATGAGGGGACTGTAGTGTATAGGGTCACAGACAAGTCCCTCCTCCAAGTAGTTTGAAAATGGGGAAATAATATTTCTATACAGAGTTCAAGTATGAAAGAGACATAATGTACTTGATGAGCTAGATGAAAGGTCACCCTAAAATGACAAAACACTTCCCTGCCAAGCCCTGAATGTAATCAGACTGAACATATTAACATATCTAAAGAAAGAATTTCCAAAAAGAAAATAAAAAAAAATAGCAAAACACCAAAATAATATATTCACAATTTCTTACCAGGAGGTAATATATCTAGAAGTAAAAACAAAAACAAAAACAAAATAAAAACACACATGCACAAATATCCCTAACTACTTGAAAATTAAAAAAAAATTCTGGCTTCCAAATTCTTCAATCAAAAATAAAATAAAATATTACACATAATATTAATTACATGTAATATTAATAAAAATATTAATTACACATATACACATAATACATTAATTACACATAATATTAATAAAATACTTAACATATTAATATTAATAAATATTTACATTAATAAAAATAAAACCTCTGTATATCAAAACCAGGATATATGACAAATCCTATACTTAAATAACCTGACTCTGGAAAATCCATAGTGTTAATTCAATTCAACAAATATTTATTAAGTGCCTGCTATAGGAAAATTGTTGAAGCTGGGGCAGTTTATAATGTGACCCCCAGCCAATTCCAGAGCTGGACTTAATCCTGAACCTTTTATTTACATAATCCAGTAAATTTCTTTTCCTTTTTTTTAAGTCCGTTTGAGTTGATTTCGCTCATTTAGAGTGAAAGAGCCTTATTGAAACTAATATTACACTATATATTAACTAACTGGAATTTAAATAAAAACTTAAAAAAGAACAAAAATAGAATGAAAGAGACTTTAGGGAATAAAGGGCCCCTTTTCCCCTGCAACACTTTCTTCCTTTGTTCTATCCAGCAAAGGCCAGGAACCTGGTGAAAACAGGGAGGAGGAGGAAGAGTGTTGGGAGTAGACACCCTAGTGGCAGCTGTGCAAGAAGGAGGGACCTGAAATGTTCCATTTATAGCTATAGGAAGACAAAGGGCAGCTCCTGTACCTGGCTGGAGAAACTTACAGGTGTCAAACATTGACACATAGATTGGGAAAATAAATACATGAGAATTATCTATCTCCTCTGTTATTTCAAGGATCTCAAACATCCAAGACTGTGTTTAATCCAATTTCCTTAAGGCCAAGCTGTATTTTCAACAATCAGGTTCCATGAAATTCTCCTATATCCTTTCTATAAGCCTTCTTCAAGTTTTTTGAATGGGTTTCTGTTCCTTTTTTTTCCTTGCTTTTTTTTTAGGGATTATTTATTTATTTATTTATTTGAGAGATAGAGCACAAGCAGCGGGGGAGTGGCAGAGGGAGAGGGAGAAGCAGACTACCTACTGAGCAGGGAATCCAATGTTGGGCCTCCATCCCAGGACTCTGGGATCGTGACCTGAGCCAAAGGAAGATGCTTAACCCACTGAGCCACCTAGGCACCCCTGGCTTTCTGTTTCTTGTCATCAATCCCTGACTTTCACTGAAGAGCAAGGCTTGGCCCATCCCCCCCCCCCCCAAGGAGAGTTTTTACATGCTTAAACAAATGAATTAACATCAACTATGGTATTAACTACATGTTCTTGTCAAGGAAAGAGGCAGAAGGCTTTGAACAAATTACTAAACATAATCAGGCCTTCATTTCCTCACCTATACTATGGGATTAAGAACATCTCCTTAACAGGATAGTTATAATTGTTTGCTGTGGAGGCTGGAACAGTTTTTGGCACTGCGTGGGTTGTGGGGGCTGGGGAGGAACTCCTGGGTGAAAACATGAGTGAAGGTACAGAGCAGAGGTCCCCGAGTCTCCCCTGCGTCTGCAACATGGGAGGCACCTTGAAAATACAGACTTCACGCCCTATCCTGAAACTACTAGATCAGTCTTTGAGGGAGTGGGTTAGCAATGTGACTTCCAACATGCCCCACTGGATGATGTCACAGAGCTAATCTAAGACCAGTGTGACTAGAGTTCAAGAACTATCAGAAAAGAAAAGGAATCAAGGTTTGTGTGTGAAGATACCAAGCCAGACGAATACCTTCAGTGGACAAAATACTGAAGTGTCCATGGTATTAATTTTTGTTACTCAGTTTTTGTGCTTTGCTCTTTTGTGCTGTCTGCTCTACTATTTCCAGCTTTATACTCATTTATTTTAAAAAATACATACACTGGGGCACCTGGGTTGGTTAAACATCTGACTCAGTTGGTTAAGCATCTGACTCTTGATTTCAGCTCAGGTTATGATCTCGGTGTTGTGCGAGCAACCCCCCCTCACCCCCCTGCCCTAGTGGGCTCTGGGGTGGACATGGATCCTGTTTAAGATTCCCTCTCTCCATATTATGCTGAGCAAAATAAGTCAATCAGAGAAAGACAATTATCATATGATCTCCCTGATATGAGGAAGTGGAGAGGCAACGTGGGGGGCTTAGAGGGTAGGAAAGGAATAAATGAAACAAGATGGGATCAGGACGGGGACAAACCATAAGAGACTCTTAATCTCACAAAACAAACTGAGGGTTGCTGGGGGAAGGGGGGTTGAGAGAGGGTGGTGGGGTTATGGACATTGGGGAGGGTATGTGCTATGGTGAGTGCTGTGAAGTGTGTAAACCTGGTGATTCACAGACCTGTACGCCTGGGGATAAAAATACACTATATGTTTATAAAAAAATTTAAAAATTAAAAAAAAAAAAAGATTCCCTCTCTCCCTTTCCCTCTGTCCCTCCATCCTCACTCTAATACACACACACACACACACACACACACACACACACACACATATTTTTAAAAAAATTTTTTTAATAAGCTGAAGACCCAGTGTGGCGCTTGAACTCATGGCCCCAAGAACAAGAGTCACATACTGTACTGACTGAGCCAGCCCGGTGCCCCCAAAATACATATACTTTTAAGAAAATTTAGGGCAGCCGAATAGAAAAACATGCTAACCCAACGTGTACAAAATATTCATGAGGAGACCATAGTTAAAACAAATGAAAACAAAGAAGCAAGCAAAACTCAAATTTTGCCTGTTCTTATTTCAAAATATTCAGATGAAAAAGAAAGCCAATTAACAACGTTGTGATGAGCACCGGATGTTGTAAGTAATAAATTACTAAGTACTACACCCGAAACCGGGTTTACCCTATATGTTAACCAACTAGAATTCAAATAAAAACTTGAAAGAAACAAACAAAAAACCAATATTATGATCATCCTAAGGTACACAAATAGCTAATAGCAATTTCTCCAGTGTAGATAGTATCTATGGAATGTTTGCTGTAGTCCAGGCACTGCTCTAAGGAGCTGTGTCATGCTCCCCATCTTGTGTATTAGGAAAATGAAGCTTAGAAAGTTTAAGTAATTATCCTAAGGTTACAAGGCTAATCAGTGGCAAAGGTCAGATGTGACTGCTCTTCGTCACTGTGCCAAGAGTGCCACTCCCCTTTAGTACCTAAGCGGATGCCCTGTCAGGGCAGGACGGCAGTGGAATTTCCATCTGGGCATGATGGGCCACAGTAGCTCCCAGGAACTCATGGTATTTCAAGGCTATCAGGAGCCTGTAGGCAAACCCAGCCCACAGTCGGGGCTGGCAGAAAAATACATGGGTTCCTTCAGCTGTGGCTGAGTACAGTTGGGAGCCCCTTGCTGTTTCCATCATGAGGATGGTTATTAAAGTTAAAGAAATTTCATGTTGTGCTTAGGTTCAGGAAAATATGGACATGTGACTATACAGTGAAACCAGAGGCAAGTGCTATCTCAGACACCAGCAGTTATGTTGAGTGTTTGAAAATTGCCAACTATGTGAAAAGACTCCCCACCCACAGGAAGAAGAGAATTGCCAACTAGATCCATATCTGAAGTGATCAGCAAGATACTTCTGATGAATTTCATCTCTCCTCTTCTTTAATAATTCTTTATTTTATTTTTTATTCTTTTAGAGTAAACTTTACCTCCAATGTGGGGCTTGAACTCACAAGCCCAAGATCAAGAGTCATATGCTCCACTGACTGAGCCTGCCAGGTGCCCCTGAATTTTTTTTTTTTTTTCATTTATTTCATGCAGTTCTCTAAAACAGGGGTCTGCAAATGACAGCCCATGGGCCCAATTAGGTCCCTCACCTTTTTTGTAAATACAGTTTTGTTGGAACCCAGGCACTCTCATTAATGCTGTCTATGGTTACTTTCACACTAAAACGTTGAGACTGAGAAACCACAGCAGACACTCTATGGCCCACGAAGCTGAAAATACCAGCTGACCCTTTATAGAAAAACTTTACTGACCTCTGCCCTAAAACATATTTCACCAATCTAGATTTAAAATTCAAATTTGTAAAAAGATGCAACGAAGCTTGAAACACCTCTGAGAGCTCTTATTTCCTTAGATCATGGGTACCGGAAGACATGGGAAGGTGAAACCTCTTGAGAAAGAATAAAGTGTAGGAGACTTCAACAGGACCCGAACTGGACCTTTAACTTATAAGGTCAATTACTCCTGCAGAGAGTGAACTGTGTTAACCAGGAAGTTACATTTGTAAATATTCCAGCTCAGAGAACACTGTATTGCACTTGAACGAACAAAAGTGCAAAATAGTTGTGCCATAGTTTGCCTTTTACAAGACCTGATCTAATTATTTCTGATTGTGTGCACATTTTCTCCAAGAGGAGACTTATATCATGTTTTCATAAATTTGTCAATTACTAAGGGCCGGCTCTATGTCAGAAGTAACCCTAAAATATTTATAATCAGACTATTTGTGCTTTATCTCCTTCCCCCGTTTCTTACTCAGAAATAGAGCCCTTGATTTGTAGCTGGGCACATCACAGTCCAGAAAAAGAGACATTTTTGAGACTCTGATAGCCAGAGCTCTGAATTGACTTGGATCCTGCTAATCAGATGTACTTGTGAGAGATTTGTAAGGTAGAAGTCATGCTTTTACTGCTTCTGCAATTCTACCATATGTTTCTGTTTCCCAATCCCGTGCCCAGTACAAAATTGCTTTATGATTTTGGTGGTTTTCCAGTAGCCATAGGAACATTTGCATGGGTGGCCTCACTCTGTGGTACTGTTCTCAAAGGAATCCTTGATTGTTTCTTCAGTCCTCCACTGATTCTCTAAGCCATAACAAAACCTGTACTAAATCCCTTTCTGATTAAACTAGCTAAAATGAATTTTGTTCTCTGTGAGTGAATTCTGACCATACAAAATTTGGAATTTATAAGTGGGGTGCTGCCCTAAAAGATATTAACGTACACTTCCTTGACTTAGCAGTCCAAGTGGTAGATGATACGGACAGGTCTAACAATGTGGAAAACTGGAGACCCTTGTAATGCAGTGGCAAAGTATTTGATAAATGGTTGCCTAAAATACCTTGCCGGGTAGATTACATACTGATGGAGCCTGCAGCAATAGGTTAAAGGGCTGGAAAAATTCATAATGGTATAGGTTGGTTGCTTTGGCTATTTTCAGCCAAGGGTTACAAGACAAAGATGATCTATATCTAGATCTGGCCAGTCTGCCAAGAAAAATGAAAGGAATATACCTGTGAAGAAAGGGACAGGAATCTAAAGCTGTTGGAGAGTATCTCCACCTGTGGCAGAGAATCTAAAATATTTGTGAGCCTAATAATGTGGTGCCTCACAGTGTTGAAAAAGTCAATTGTGTCTGCACTTTCACACTTAAGCAAAAATAAGAGTTTGGGGGGCACCTGGGTGGCTCAGCGGGTTAATAAGCCTCTGCCTTCGGCTCGGGTCATGATCTCAGGGTCCTGGGATTGAGTCCCGCATCGGGCTCTCTGCTTGGCAGGGAGCCTGCTTCCTCCTCTCTCTCTCTTTGCCTGCCTCTCTGCCTACTTGTGATCTCTTTCTGTCAAATAAATAAATAAAATCTTTGAAAAAAAAATAAGAGTTTGCTCTGAAGGAGCACTGTGGTCCCAACTATTTACAAGCACCTCTCCAAAGCACTGTGGTCTAGACAATGAGAACCAGCCTAGCCGCATAGATGAGCTGAAGAGTGTTGCCCTACCATGCAAGAGTCTTACTGTAGCACAGTACGGTAGCCACCTGTACTAATTTGCTGGGGCTGCTGTCACAAAATGGTGCAAACTGAGTGGCTTAAATAGAAATGTATTGTCTCAGTTCTAGAGGCTAGAAGTTCAAGGTCAAGTTATCAGCAGAGTTGGTTTCTTCTGAGAGAGGTGAGGAAGAATTTGTTCCATGGCTCTCCCACAGCTCCTGGTGGTTTACTGGCAACCTCTGGCATTCTTTGGCTTGTGGGGGCCTTACCTAGATCACTACCTTTCTCTTCACATGACAGCTCCATGTATGCCTGTGTGTCTAAATTTCCCCCTTTTTATCAGAACACCAGTAATATTGAATCAGGGCTCACCCTAATGAACTCATTTTAAC
Source organism: Enhydra lutris kenyoni (assembly GCF_002288905.1). Taxonomy (NCBI): domain Eukaryota; kingdom Metazoa; phylum Chordata; class Mammalia; order Carnivora; family Mustelidae; genus Enhydra; species Enhydra lutris. The sequence goes on from NW_019154103.1 coordinate 33,661,309, forward strand.
TTGATTATGTCCAAATTGATTGTCTCCAAATAAGGTCACATTCTGACATAGTAGGTGCCAAGAATCAAACAGATCTTTTTTTGGCAGGGGGCGGGGGGCGGCATAATTCAAGCTAAACACCACCATTAGGTTGAAAAGAGGCTGTGTAGAACATAGCTAATAATTAAAACTAGATCTTCAGGTTTTAATATATAACAAAATGTATTTAAATTTAACATACATTTATATACAATGTCTAGGTGAATTCTTTGGGTACAGTTCTCACACTGGAGCTGATCAGAAGACTGGAAGTCCGTCAAGTTGATGAGGAAGCTCTTTACCACAGAAACTGTCACCCTGGCCTGCCACAGCCTGATGGTCAGCACCAAGCAAACGTAAGTAGCTGAACCTGCACCAGAAAAAAAGCAGGATGTGAAAGTTTTACAACCCTAAGAAAGGAAGACTCTCCAATGCCCAGTTCCAATGTGGTCAAGGAGTCTCATGGATAAGGAAGGACCACCAAGAAAACAAAGCCAGTAGTCATGGAGATGTGAGAGGAACCAGAGGCTGTTAGACAGGCTAACCTAGAAAATCATAGTAATCTATTACCAGGGCAGAGGTCCCTGAAATGCCTGCCCAGCACAATATTTTTCTGAAGGGAATTTTTATTATAGTTACCTGGTTCCTACTCCACTTTTGGATAGTGTGTGTGTGTGTGTGTGTGTTGTTGTTGTTGTTGTTGCTGCTGCTGTTCTTGGTGCTCTTGTCATTGGACATAGGAGGATAACTCACCTGTCACTTCCTGGGTCACTTGTCCACAGATAGCCCCATCTGGACTTGATGGAGAGGACGTGGAGTCATTCAGATATCCTGGCCTTTGAACTGGGTTCAATCTCTGGATGGGACTTGGAAGTCATACCAGTCATAGGGAGGCTATGAATTGTTCTGTTTGGGGAAGAAGGTGTTCGCAGATCTCAGGGATAAAAATGGCAGACTGCTAGCTGTCCTCCAGTAGCTACTCTCCACCTTTCTATTGATCTTTGCAATAGAATCTCCGAGTTCTTATTGGCACACAAGATACTCTGAATAAAGACTGTATTTCCAAGCCTCCCATGTAGCTACAGTTCTGTTGACCAATTAGTTTCTGCCAGTCAGATGTTATTTTGAAATATTCAGAAAGCAAGCAGCAGTTGGAGGCAGTGTGCGGGTTTGCCTGTAACGGCTTCTTGATCAAGGAGGCTTTCCTGAACCTGGGAGAGGCAAAGTCATCTTACAACTGATAACCTTAGCAGCAGCTTCCCAAATGGGCAGGTAGCCTCCTGACTATAGAGGAGATAGTAGGTTCCCTGGTGGCTCAGTTTTGCGGCATCAGTCTCAAATTTGTTTTTGAGAACTCAAACTATAACCTATTTTATCAGTCTTCTCTATAATTCTATAGGGCATTTAAGACTCTAGCAAATAGGGCATTTAAGACTCTAGCAAATTCCTTTTGTGTTTAAACTAGCAAAGAGATTATGTTTACTGCAACTGAATATGTTCAATACTGATTGAAATTTTATTTTTCTCATTTTATGGATGAAGAAACTAAGGCTTAGAGACAGTAGTAAGCTGGTAAACCAGCTCTCTGTGCAAAAAGAAGTGCCCCATTTGTAGCATTTTGCCATCATCTGTGGTAAACACTCTTACCATAATTGATTTCAAGTCTCCAAAGTTTAAAAAACTTATAGGCAAAACTCCTGAAAATTTCACAGTTGGCTCCCATAAGCAGGTCCCTGCTCCAATCCACTACTGCTTAGAGTATAAGTAACTTTCCCAAGGTACCAAGTCAGTAAGTATTCAATGAAAAGATTGAAAATAGAATTATATTTATTCTTCCTGAAAAATCATTATACTTTATTGAGAGAATTTGGGGCTGCAAACTCAACACTAAATAGGAATTTACAACACACGATAGAAATGGGTTCAGTGTCTTCAGAGACTTAGCTAATGACCCTTGAGACAGTAGTGAAGTAGAGAGTATTTTAAAAGCATTTGGTGGAATTTGGATGGGTAGTCATTACCAATATTATATGCACATGACAAAAGGGATTTAAGCAGCCTAAGATTGTCAAAGTTGCAGATGGAACTTAAGGAGGGAGGGAAATAATTCGTAAACTGGTATATTTAAAGCTGGTGCTTCTTAATCAAAACCACAATGAGCTATCACCTCACACCTGTCAGAATGGCTAAAATCAACAACACGAGAAAGAACATGTGCTGACAAGGATATGGAGAACGGGGAACCCTCATGCACTGTTGGTGGGAATGCAAACTGGTGCAGCCACTCTGGAAAACAGTATGGAGTTTCCTCAAGAAGTTAAAAATAGAAGTACCCTAGAGTTTAGCAATTGAGCTACTAGATATTTACTCAAAGAATATAAAAATACTAATTCAAAGGGATACATGCACCCCAATCTTTATAGCAGCATTATCTACAACAGCCAAATCATGGAAATAACCTAAGTGTCCATCAACTGATGAATGGATAGGGAAGATGTAGTGTGTGTGTGTGTATATACAGTGGAGTATATATATAATAGAAAATATATATGTAATGGAATATATATATAATGGAATATCATTCAATCATAAAAAAGATTGAAATCTTGGGGCACCTGGATGGCTCAGTGGGTTAAAGCCTCTGCCTTCAGCTCAGGTCACGATCCCAGGGTGCAGGGATCAAGCCCCCACATTGGGCTCTCTGCTCAGTGGGGAGCCTGCTTCCTCCTCTTTCTGCCTGCCTCTCTGCCTACTTGTGATCTCTGTCAGTCAAATAAATAAAATCTTAAAAAAAAAAAAGAATGAAATCTTCCCATTTGCAATGACGTGAATGGAACTAGAGAGTATTATGCTGAATGAAATAAGTCAGAAAGACAAATACCATATGATTTTACTCATATGTGGGATTATGAAATGAAACAAATGAGCAAAGAGAGAAAAAGAGAGAGAGAGGCAAAGCAAGAAATAGACTCTTAATTATAAAAGACTAATTTATTACAGAGGGGAGTTGGGGGTGGGTGGGTGAAACAGGTGTTGGGGATTAAGGAGGGCACTTATAGTGATGAACACCAGGTGATGTTTGGAAGTGTATTACACTATAAAATATTACAGGGTATATACATTGTATATTACACTGTGTATATTACACTGTATGTTATATACATAACATATATATTGTATATAATACATACATATTGTATATATTACACTGTATGTGTATATTACACTGTATGTTGACTAACTGGAATTTAAATAAGAACTTAAGAAAAATAAAAAGTTGGTGCTCCTTGACTCCTATGGGACTGAGTTTGGGGTTGAAGTAGTTATAGGGTTGACCAACTAAAAAATTCCGGAAGACCACACAATGAATGGAAACTGGGTTTTCTTCAAGCACATTTTGATGACCATAGTATTGCTTTTTTTTTTTTTAAGATTTTGTTTATTTATTTGACAAACAGAGATCACAAGTAAGCAGAGAGGCAGGAAGAGAGAGAGGGGGAAGCAGGCTCCTCGCTGAGCAGAGAGCCCAATGTGGGGCTTGATCCCAGGACCCTGAGATCATGACCTGAGCTGAAGGCAGAGGCTTAACCCACTGAGCCACCCAGGTGCCCCCACAGTATTGCTAAGAAACTGATAGTGTACTTGTTTTTTTTAGGGGGTTTGTGAGGAAATTTGGTGCTTAGTCTAATGAGTTGGATCTAGCCATGAGATCAAGCCTCTCGAGATGTGACTGTGATGACCTGGCCAAAGCTAAGGCTTTTAGGGAAGTGATCAGGAGAGAACTTAAAATGAGATGACTGATTTTATTTTTTAAAAAAGTTTGAGCAAACAGCTGAATCTGATAAAATAAGAGATAAATTGCACCAATGTGCACAATAATGGGCATTTCATAGAACATTAAAAAATTGTAAGGTGAGAAAGGTAGGAAAGAGAAGTGGAAAGGAAAGGAGGTGGGATAAAGAAAGGTGTGACTAGGAAGCTTAGACATAGGTCTTGTCTGCTCACTGAACACACTCAGCCAGCCTCTGCCTGCTCTGGGCACTCAGGAAGCGCTGGCGCCAGAGCAGTGGGTGGCATCCTCCCAGGTGTATATTGACAGGAAGATAACTTCTTCTCTAGGTCAAGTGGATCACAGACGTTTTGCTTTAAAACACTGAAAGACAACAAATACCAGTGCAATAAGGTAATAAGGTTAAGGATGGTTCTCAAATTTGTTGTTTCTCTATATGGTAAGGATATAACTCAAAAGGGCAAAACATTTTGAGACTAAGAAAATTCCTTATAAAGTAATGGGGAGTTACATGAATCCTGTTCTTCCTTAGATAGAATTGCTTTAGCAAATAGTGTCCCTAGTTTTCTTTTATTATCTATGAAGAAACCATTATTGTGTGATTAGGAAACATTACTGCTTGACAGGTGAGAACGAATGCTAAGAAAATGGATATTTTGAAGATAAAATGTGAAGACAATTTTACCTAAAAATGCCACTGCTTTTAAGATAGAGATGGATTTTAATTTTCACAAAATCAGTCACTATGTGTGATAGATTCTTTTGTTTTAGTATTTATTCCACCTATCCTGACACCTCCACTCCTTTGTCACCATCAGAACCTCATTCGTGTAGTATTACATTAGAATCCTACTGGGATGGGACACATCTCCCTACTTCCAGTCTTTCTCAGCCCAAATCTATCCTCTATCCTGCTTCCTGACTAACTTTCCTAAATCACTGCTTTTATGAGGTCAATCCTCTTTAATAAACAAATGATCCACAACGTGATTTATTAAAGCATTATGGAAACTTGTCCCAAATTAGAGTTGAGATGTCCAACAATAGAGGATGGTTAAATAAACTTTTGTATGTAAATAAAACATTATGCAGTGATTAAGAAAATGTTACAGAAAGCAATTATTGTTCTGAAGAAAATATGTACAGATTACTGAATATAAAGTAAAGCATGAAACAAGCCACCTAACAGTATATACAAATTCTACAAAAAGAAGTAAACACTCTTTGAGTCAAAATTTTTGTTTCTTATAATTTATCTAAGAAAATGAGAATGGGTGCAAAGATTTCAAATTAATCTTCATTGAAGATTTGTTTTCAATAGTACACAAATTAGAAACAACCTACCAGGGGTGCCTGGGTGGCTCAGTGGGTTAAAGCCTCTGCCTTCTGCTCAGGTCATGATCCCAGCGTCCTGGGATCAAGTCCCGCATCGGGCTCTCTGCTCAGCAGGGAGCCTGCTTCCTCCTCTCTCTGCCTACTTGTGATCTCTGTCAAATAAATAAATAAAATAAAATAAAATAAACAACCTACCAGTCCAAAAGCAGGGGATTGAATTTCTGTTTGCAATCAAGATAGAGGTTAACCAAAGACACACAAAGTATGTTCTCTGACCACAGTGGAATGAAATTAGAAATCAGTAACAGATAGTTATCTGGACAAACCTCAAATACATAAATAATGTATGTTTACATAGCCAATAGGTCAACAAAGAAATCAGAAAAGAAATTAAGAAAAATTTTAACTAAGTAAAAATGAAAAATCACTTGAAAATTTATGGAATACAGCTATAGCAGTAATAAGAAGGAATATTTTTGCTCTAAATGCCTATTTGAAAAAGAAGAAAGATGGTCAAGTCAATGACATCAGCGTTCACCTTAAGAAACAGGAAAACTTTCAAATTCCTTAAAAGATACAAACTACCAGTCTTATTCAGGAAGAAATAAATAACTGGAAGAGGCTTATAGCCGTTGAAGACATTACATTTGGAGTTTTAAATCTTCCCACAAAGAAAATTCTGTTCTCAGATGCCTTCACAAGTGAATTCTACCAAACATTTAAAGAGGAAAAATATTTTGGGGCGCCTGGGTGGCTCAGTGTGTTGAGCCTCTGCCTTTGGCTCAGGTCATGATCTCAGGGTCCTGGGATCGAGCCCCGAATCGGGCTCTCTGCGCAGCGGGGAGCCCGCTTCCCCCCTCTCTCTCTGCCTGACTCTCTGCCTACCTGGGATCTCTCTGTCAACTAAATAAAAATAATAATATAAAATCTTAAAAAAAAAAAAAAGAAAAATATTTCAACACAAACTCTTCCAGAAAATTGAGAACTTCTCAGCTCAATCTGTGAAGCTAGCATAACTATGATACCACAACCTGAAAAACATAAGAAAACTGCATAACAATATCCCTCATGAACATGGAGATGCCATTTCTTACCAATTTGAACAAATCACATCTAACACTATATTAAAATGATAATGCATAATGATCAAGTGCGGTTTACCTCAGGGATGCAAAGTTTGTTCAACATTTGAAAACCAGTCAATGTAATTCACCATGTTAATAGACTAAAAAACGATCATCTCAAAATATGGAGAAAAATCATTTGAGAAATAGCCAACATCCAATGCTGATAAAAGCCCTCAGCAAACTGGGAACAGAAGGAATATCCTCAGCCTGATAAAGAGCAACAACAAAAACTGGACCATTAACTCATACTTAAAAGACAAAATTCTTTCCCCTAAGATGAGGAAACAGGCAAGCATGTCTACTTTTACCAAGAGAGGTTTTAGCCAGTCCATCCAGACAAGAAAGAGAAATAAAAGATGTCCAGATTGGAGATGAAAAAGTAAAATGGTCTTTATTCACAAATGACACGATCATCTGCATAGAAAATCCGATGGAGTCTATATATTTGTATATTTACTAGAGTTAATAAGTAAGTTTAGCAAGGTTGGAAGAAGTGAGATCAATATAGTAGCGACAAACAATTGGAAATTGAAATCAAAATAACAATACCATTTATGATAGCATAAAAATATGAATTACCTAGAAATAAATATGAAGAAATCTGCAGGTCTTATATGCTGAGAACTGCAATCTATACTGAGAGGAATTAAAGAACTCCTAAGTAAACAGAGATAAATACCATGATAATGGGTAAACATGGATAAAACATTAATTCTCCCTAATTTGATTTGATAGATATGACAATCCTAACGAAAATCTCAACGGGTTTATTAGTACATTTTAACAGCCGATTCTTTTTTTTTTTTTTTTAGATTTTATTTATTTATTTGAAGACAGAGATTACAAGTAGGGAGAGAGGCAGGCAGAGAGAGAGGAGGAAGCAGGCTCCCCACTGAGCAGAGAGCCGGATACGGGGTTTGATCCCAGGACCCTGAGATCGTGACCTGAGCTGAAGGCAGAGGCCCTAACCCACTGAGCCACCCAGGCTCCCTTTAACAGCTGATTCTAAAACATATATGGAAATGCAGAGGGCATAGAATTGCCAGAACAACTTTGAAAAAGGAGAACAAAATTTGGCTAACTTCTACTCTCGGACTGTAAGTCTTAGTTTAAAGTTACACTGATCAAGATTGTGTATTATAATCAAGAAAGACAAATAGGTCAATAGAACAGAGAATCTAACAATAGACCCACACATATGTAGTTCATTGATTTTCAACAAAGATGCAAAAGCAATTAAAAAATATGAGCTTGAGTAAGTTATTTTGTAAAGGATGCAGCCATTAAATTTTGATGTAGAAATACATGTATCAGCAAGCAAGATGTTCATGATACGTTACGAGAAAACTTCAGGGTCTAGGCCAGTTTGTAAATTATTATTCTATTTTTTTTAAAAGATTTTATTTATTTACCTGGCATAGAGAGAGATCACAAGCAGGCAGAGAGGCAGGTAGAGGGAGAGGGGGAAGCAGGCTCCCCGCTGAGCAGAGAGCCCAATGCGGGGCTCGATCTCAGGACCCTGAGACCATGACCTGAGCCTAAGGCAGATGTTTAACCCACTAAGCCACCCAGGCGCCCCTATTATTGTATTTTTGAATGGGATCTGTTTTTTCCCAAGGGGGTACATACATACATATACATACAAACATACACATACAATAAAAGTGATTTTTAATCATAGGAGCTTGGAAATGCTTTTTTATTTCTGCTTTTAATGCTTATGCTTCTACTTTATTTATAATAGACATGTACTATAATAAAAGACAAAACCAAAACATTAAAATGCTGTATATTTATTATGCAAAGTTCCATAGCTTCTTGGAGGGGGTTAAAATGTGTTCGTGGGCTAAAGACTGCAAGATATATTACAAATATTACAAAAAGAAGTGGAGTTATAAATAGTGTTTTAGCTTTGCCATTTTGGTTTCCAGATTTTCCACACTGGGCACATCTTACTTTTGAAAAATGACAAAAGCCATAAATATTATTTAAGAAATTCTCAATAATTATAGAAGATCTAAGTTCTTAATCTGATGTTAAGATCCTCCATGAATAATATGGCCCAAGCTGATCTTTCAGCTTTCCTCTCCTCCCTCACACACCCTCCAGTGTCCCCCACTTTGTTCCCCTGGTTCTGTTCTGTTGGCTGCCCCCACACTCCCTCATGTCCTCCATTGATTGCATTACTCCTCTGATCCTGCTGCCCTTCCTAGCTTGGGCCATGCTTCCCTCTCTGTGCCTTTCTACTTCACACCAACATTTGAAGTTGAGTTGCTGCTACCTCTGAAATTTCTCTGAGAAATGCCTTGATCAAGTTCCAGCCTTGGATTCCTATGGTGCTTCTGTCTTTCCCAAGCATTTGAAACATGATCACATTCTATTTAAAGGAGCATGCAGCTAGAGAGGAGTGGGAAGCCTCTCTGATTCCACAGACCTAATGTACACATTTATCTTATGCTGTGTAGACTCAAGGTTCTGGGGGTAGACTGTTGTGCTTTAAATCTTGGCTTTGCCAGTTAATAGGTGGTGGGTTTGGGGCAAATTATTCACTTCTCTTTATCTATTTTCTCTTCTAAAAGTTGGGTACAAGAGAACTTACCACATAGTTATTGTGGGGGTCAGTGAGTAATACTTAAAAGCATAATAATGTTTTCTGGAACATAGTAAGGCCTCAACAGATATTAGCTATATTATTATGATTGTTATTATTGTCATCACAATCTCAGAACCAAGTCTTAGTTATTACATGCGCCCTTACAGTAAACCCAGAAATTGGACTTAGAAAGCATTATGAGATGGCCCCATATTTGGCTTTCTAATATTGAGTCTCCTTAGTTAATCTAAGATTTCTCATATGCTGTCTCTAAGGAGTGTTTAGACAGAAGATAAAGTTGGGACTTAGAGCTAACGCTTAATAATTAAATTAAATCCTAACTGCAAAGCCCAATTTTAGCCACTAGGGGGAGATAAACCACTAGCTATGACTAAAAAAAAAAAAAAAAAAAAATCCAAGGAACTTTACTAAAGAAATGTTTCAAATTTCACACTCACTTGCGTAATTTCTAATTTTTCCCTTCTTCAATAGGGAGAAAGGAGAGAAAGGGAACCAAGAGACAGAACTCTTCCTCTTAGACACTAAGGCCTCTCTCCCAGGAGATACTCAGCATTTGGGGTCAGTCCCTAGTTGGCTGTACACCCACACAAGAAGCTGGGCAAAGGTTATGTTCTAGAACGGGCCCTACTTACCTAACCTGTGCACTCTGGACACACGAAATCGATTTTTTTTTGCACCCCATTGCTACCAAACAATAGTGGACAGCTTCTTTAACTTCAACCTTATCCTGATGAACAGTTCCGCGGGTAACAGCAATGCGCAGCCAGCGGGAAGATGGAGCAGGAGGGAGGTGTGATGTTCATGACTCTTCGGAACCTCCTGTGCAAATTCAAGGGGAGGCCTAAGTGTCTAGGGTTCAGGGATCTAATTTCCAAAAACAAAATATTCTTAGTCTCTGTATGCAGATATTGAAATAAATTTTCAGATTTAAAGGTCATGGGTTGTCTTCTGCATTTAAAGTTCTTGAATATTTTTTGCCCAAGATGGTTGCTACCAATCATTTCTTACAGCTCCTCTTGCACTTACAGGAAGAACGTCTCTGTGGCTCTGCCTGCCACAGGTGTGGGGCAAGAAAAAGAATCACATTCTACTCTTCTTTTGATCATGGGGACGGGGGAAAGGAAGAATAATTTTCAGGCTGCGGTCAGGCCTCCAACTGGTCTAAACATGGACTCCATTCTTCTGTAACACGACAAATGTTCTCTATGGATGCAACTTCTTAGAAGGATCACTTTTTTATTAATGAGGTAAGACATATGAAACATCATATATTCTATGTAAACCATTTTTAGATCTACAATCCAGTGGCATTAAGTAAGATTCTTCCAGGCTGAGAGGGAGAGAGAGAGAGAGAGAGAGAGAGTAGAAGACAATAGGTGGGATTCTCAGAAATGCATTCAACTGCGTTCCGGGGCTGCTGAGAGGGTGGAGGTGGAAAATTCTCAGACACAAGTGCACACAAGGACATCTGTGAGGACTATAGCCTCACATAGGTAGCAAACATGGGTATATCTCCTCAAAAATATAGTAGAATATGATGCTTCCCAATCTTTGCCAGGGCTGTGTTCTCTGAGAAGATCCTCCCTTCTTGTCTACCTGCCCACTTTCTATTGTCAGAGTAAAATTACCTGACTAATTAAACAGGTAAGGAAGACTTTATTCAAGATTTTAAGGCTGTATTCAAGGGGCCTCCCAAAAAGGGGAGAGAAACCAGAAGCTCGGTCTGAACTCCAGTGAAATAAAGGCCAGGAGGGTTTCTGAGCATGAGAGGAACTATTGGAAAAGTACTGGAGGACATTAGGGAGTAGTTGATCAGTGGGATGTGTCCTGCATAGTAAGTTCTTGAGTTTGTGTTTTTCTCTATGATTGGACCACCTGTGTTTGCTAATTGGCAAAGGGAACTTAGGGTTCTATCCTCACAAAGAGACTGGGAGATAGAGGCATTAACTTTCTTTTTCTTCTTCTTCTTCTTCTTCTTCTTCTTTTTTTTAAAGATTTTATTTATTTATTTGACAGAGAGAGATCACAAGTAGACGGAGAGGCAGGCAGAGAGAGAGAGAGAGAGGGAGGCAGGCTCCCTGCTGAGCAGAGAGCCCGACGCGGGACTCGATCCCAGGACCCTGAGATCATGACCTGAGCCGAAGGCAGCGGCTTAACCCACTGAGCCACCCAGGTGCCCTTTCTTCTTCTTTTTTTAAAAGATGTATTTATTTTGAAGAGAGAAAACACATGTGAGAGTGCACAAAAGTAGGGGAGGGGCAGATGGAGAGAGAGAGAGAGAGAGAGAGAGACTCCCAAGGGGACTACTTCACTGACTGCAGAGCCTGACTTGGGGCTTGGGGCTCAATGTGGGGCTCATGACCTGAGCTGAAATCAAGTAGTGTGCTTAACCAGAATTACCTTTCTTTCTTGATGAGAATTACCTTTCTTGATGTGTATTTCAAAGAAGTGGCTCCCAGGTCCTTGAGAAAAACAATCTTAGCTAAAAAATTGTCAAGGGGATTTTAAGATTTATATCTCAAAAGGAAGGAGAACAGGGCCTTAAAAGTCAGAAGCAAGCCTATCTAAAGTTTAGCAAAACAGAGGGGAAATTTAATGGCATCTTGGTCACTATTTATCTTTGAATTCCTCTCCTTGTCACCAAAAATGACACATATTTCCTGATTCTCGTTCTTTCCCCTATCCCAGTTTTTTACTTCCACATCTATAGAAATTCTGATTCTTGTTCATACATCCATCATAGGTATATGGAACTGAACTGCAAGTATTGATTTATATGTTTGAAGCATTTGAGACAAGGATAATATCATATTTTATCAACCAGTATGATGATGGGCACATGGGGGGTACAGAATAAATATTATTTAACTGAACTAAATCTTACCAACTAGCACAGGCTATTCCAACTATTTTCACTGATTTAACTTTTCCATCAAACTGGTGAATTGCATCAGCCAATGTACTTTTCCTCCACCCACTAACCACATATGACTTGGGTTTTTGTTTGTTTGCTTGTTTTATTTTACTTTTTGTTCATTTGAATATTTTCATGTTTCCTTAGGTTAAGTGACCAGAATTCTAATGTTATATATTACCACTCAATTTGAGCCCAGTTCAACAACTGGATAATTTTTAGCCAAACTCAGCTTAGGCAGTAAGTTTTCTGCTTTCTCTATTAGCAACCCTCATGGATGGTAAAACCAAAAGAGAATCTTCTCTTGGTAGGTATTGATGGTAAACAAAAGGAAAAAGAAAATGGATTTGAGTAACAAAATGTCTCTCAAATGCCCATCAACTTAAAAACTGCCCCTTAGGTAGTTTCACCATTGGCTCTTTGTAGGCTGAGACTTTGTCTTCATACAGTAAAGGGAAGCCTTAAAGAAATGGCTTGCATTGATTTCAAGTTCCCGCTTCAGATAATTTTCTGGTAAGAGCAAACATCAGTCTTTTGGTCTGAATTATCCAGAACTAGTGTCTGTTTTGATAAAATCTACCAGACAATTTCTAGTTAGCTCTTAGCAGTAATCCTATTTAGGCATCCAGATGGCTAGAAATGCCATGCCAATGTCCTTTTACTTATTGTGTTGTTGACCAGACACAGCCTAATGGTTACCTTGGATTACAGCTGGCTCTCACACGCACAAAATATGGAATATTATGTTTGTTGTTTTTACATCAGCCAAGGGCTTTTTTCTACTCTGGAGACTTAAGTTAGGCAACTGAGGACCAAGAGCTTCTCTTGGCCACTAGAGCAGCATTTTGTACACAGCACTAGTAGGTTCCTATATGGATCCCATTCACATGGAAGAGAATATGTTTCTTAAAATTCTTAATTGCCAATTCACAGAAACTTAATTATGTCCAGGTCACCAGATGACAAGGAAGTAATACCATGGGCAAGTCTAATGATAAAGTGCATCCAAATTTACTTTGCTCTGGCTAGAACATAAAAATTATCTTGAATAAAAAGAGGACAGGGATACCTGGGTGGTTCCATCAGTTAATAGCCGGCCTTCGGCTCTTGTCATGATCTCAGGGTCCTAGGATCGAGTCCCCTGCCTCTGCCCCTCTCCCTTGCTCTTGTGCCTGTGCTCGCTCTCTCTCAAATAAATAAACAAAATCTTAAAAAAAAAAAAAAAAAGAGGGCTCTCTGGAGATAAACTGTAATTCTTACAATATGGGCCACTGTTTTGCAATTCTTTCTTACTCACATCTCTTCATTCCTCTACTGCCTCATTTCTTTCAATTGCAACATATTTTATATATAATTATCTTATTTGTTCACATGGATATTGACATAACACATATGCTAGGCTGAAAATCAGCTACATGAGAAATACATGCTAGAAGAGAGACTCTCAATGAAAGATTATGTAAAATTATTTTTCAACACTTTTAAGTCTGAGGCTGAGGTAGTCATCATGAGAGGAATGTTATTTATATTGATTTTTAAAATATTTCCTTTCAGTTGGTTGAAACTTGGACTCTTGATTTTGGCTCAGGTCATAAACTCAGGGGCCTGACATCCAGCCCTGCTTCAGCTCCCGTGTCTGGCATGGAGCTGCCTGGGATTCATTCTCCCCCTTTCCCACAGGCCTCCCCACCCCCACTCTCTCTTTCTCTCTAGAATAATAATGATAAACAAATAAATACATAAATACATACATACAAATATTTCCTCTTCAATATCCTCAGTATAGGGAGAAGAATAAAGGGTATACATCTAGATGCTAAAAACCCCTCTGTCCTTATGCAGCTGCCATTTTATTAATTTGGTGTGATCTTGGGCTCTGACATCAGTAAAACTTTGCCACTCTTACATTCTACTAAGTTTGGTTCAGGTGTCTCATATCTCTCGGTGTTCTTCATGTTTACGATTTTTGTTTATACACATAGAGGTTGGGAATAATGTTATTAATAAGTTGTAGCTCTAGTTCTCTCATGAAAAGGTCATGTCTCTACAAGGCCATTGAATTAATTGATTGCATTAACTTTCTTTGCATTATATTCAGTTCAGTTAAGGTAGCTCAAACCGCCACACTTAACCATGTCTCAATCTGTTCATCTGCTGTGAAGGAGAAAAGAATTATCTAATAGAGATAATCATCATACTCTAGTTTTTCTCAAGGACAGAGTTCATGCTATGCACATGGCAATCATTAAATAAAGGAGACAAAGTTTAATACATTTAATATCAATCATAAAATAATTGTCTTCCCATAAAAAATCTACCATTGAAACAAAGCCTATATTCACAAGTAAGAGAGCTAGTCTGGCTGAGATGCCACTTTTCTTTATGTCTGATTCTAGACAGATATATGAGCAAATCATTCCTCTTTCTAGTTGTGCTAGCATGGAAAATTATTTCAGGACATTTGACCCATGTTATTCAATCCCCTCATCTATAAAATGGGAATAAAACCACCTCCCTCTTAAGGTTGATGTGACAGTTAAATGAGACATTATATCAAGCACTTAAGAAAAATGATTGCTGCATATTAATTCTTAGTAAATGCTAACCATTTTTAATTTTGTTACTTTATGTTATTTTTATTTTGGGGGGAAGAGAGGCAGAGGGAGAGACAGAACCTTAAGCAGACTCCACACCCAGTGTGGAGCCTGACATGGGACTCAATCTCACAACTCTGAGTCATGACCTGAGCCAAAATCAAGAGTCAGACACTTAAGTGACTGAGCCACCTAGGTTCCCCTAATTTTATCATTAATTAGGAGCATAAGAAAAGAGGTGAAATGTCCTCATGCAATGCCTACTGGAGAAGAATGGAAATCAGAAAACAGGTAGGATTGGTGACTCCCTTAGCTCTCAAGTTGTCTGTGCGTAATGGCATGTTTTTCTTTCTTCTCTAGAACTTCCCCTTGATTTTCCTCTTCTTGGAGAAACCCACAAATGTGTTCCAACTTCTAAACCTAACTCTTATTTTCTTACTAAACACCAATCCCTAGCCCCCAGCCTTCTTTCCTCCCTTTTTGGTAACTGCCCACAATGTCCCTGGATGTTTTATTCCTTCCAATCTGCTAGAATACAGATATGGACTCTCCACCTCCTTCCTTCATTTCTGGCCTGAAAGTATAAGACATCCACAATTATATATAAACATAGAGAGGACAGCATACGCAGGAAAATAAAAGTAGGTTAAAATGGCTTGCACTGGAGCATGGAACAAGGGGAGAAGCTAGAGGATAGAGAAGGGGTCAGATCATGGAAAGCCTGTAAGGTTCTGCTGAGAAGCTGGATTTTATCTTGAGAGCAACTGTGAACCAATCAGGTATAATTTAATCCAGGAGGAACCTGATCATATTTTCCTTTTATAAGAGGACTTGGGCTATAGTGTTGAGAATGGGCTGGGTGGCCACATCACTTAAGAGAAATTATGGGAGCCTTTATAAAGCTGTGATAATGAGGATGGAGAAAAGAGACCATTCCGAGAAGATACAAAGGAGGCAGATTCACCAGGACATTGTGGCTTGTAGAAAGTAGGAAATGAGGAGTGGAGGGAGTTGAGGACTCTAGGGTTTCTAGCTTGGTTAGATACGTGAATGAGGGGCATAATAAGAGGAGCCAGTTGTGGAGAAACAGATTAAGTTCAGCTTGAGGTACAGTTCACAAGTCAACCAGCCATGATATTCTCTCCATGACCTTGTCCAGCAATACCTAGTTTGAATCTGTGTCAGGAAATCTGCTCTAAAACATTAACAACCTAAAAGGGCCTTAAT